>NW_010557907.1:121574-135770 GCF_000687285.1 Phaethon lepturus | reverse complement strand
CTCTTTCCCAGTAGTTTCTTCTGTTATATGACCAGTTCTACTTAATATATAGGTACTAAAATACAAAGAAGTGCAAAAATGACTGTAAAGCAACTACAGACCACAGCTATCTAGCAGGTCCACTACAAACAAGGGGCTCGTGAGTTACTGCAGGTGATTTCCTTAATACATCGAATCTGAAGTCAAGGAGAACAAGGAGTGCAGTGCCCAAGAGCCCATACTTCAGATGCTTTAGCATTCACAGTTAACAAGGTATAGGGTTTGCAGACTTGTTTCCCCCTTTGATAATACCTGAGGCTTGTTTGCATTTACTTCAATGTAACCAACTGTAACCGAGCATCCAGAAACGTTTTCTTCACTGCTGCGAGGATGCTTAGGCTGTCTTCACCAAGGTAATATAATTGTTTTGCAAGTGTTGGATTTTTTTTTTTTTTTTTGCTTCCTTTAGTTAGCAATCATGAAGGAAAAATTCTTTTTCTCTGAAGAAGCCAAATCAGTGTCAAGTTTAAGAAGAAAAGGAAAGGGTTGTGCAGACCTTGGAAGAAACTGCACAGAGTCAGTCATTTACAGATCTAGGCTTGTAACTTAGGAGGTGATGCCTTGACTGTCAGTGAACATCTCTCCCACCTTTGCTTTTTATACTTGCAACCTAGATACTTTTTCCATTCCTAGATTTCTAAAGTCAACTCTGGTTGTTACAAAGTACATTAAATGACAAGATTATTTGCTTATCTTTGAAGTTGTTGTGAGTACGCATGGGGTATGCATGGAACCTGGGTGTACATACTTGCAGACCAACAGTCCCTGCCACACACAGCTTTTGGGTCGGGGGCAATGCACTCTGAATTTCTCAAATGTGAGAATTTGTGATCTATTCAGTCCTGCATGAGTAGGCTACAAAAAAAGCTTTGAATTATCATGAACCCGTGAAGGGTTTAGATGCAGAAGGCATTGCATATCATACCAGTATTTACCTTGGCAAGACAGTCAGAGACAAATATGTGTCACATATGCTTACAGTTTAGCATGGGCTAGTATTCCCTGGATCAAACTGTTGGGCACCTGCCACAGAATCCAAAGGAAATGCTTTTTTTTTTCTTTTTAGTAAATAGCCTGTGTGCAGAAAGGAAACAAAAATGCTGCTACCCTGCTGGTGCCTCGAGGGAGTATGTGCATTTATGTGTAAGTCTCATGTTGTTAATGAGTATTTTATGTACATTCACACAAACACGTGCATGTGCGCTGGGAAATTCTGTCTGTTTAAGCTTAAGAAAGTTCTTATTTAAGGCAGTGATTTTGCCTTGCAATCATTACAGATGCATCTCCATCAAGGTTCCCTATTGCATTTACGTTAAATAATTTGCTGTTTGAAGAAGGAGAAAACACAGGGAAACAGATTTAACCACATTGTATGCCCTGATGGCCCAAAAGACCAGCCTGTCTCTTGATACATGAGTACTATCTGCTTTCTCTGTGCCTTATCATTTTTAGGAGTGTATCCTATAGGCAGTGAAAATTATTAAATCACAAATTGTAACCAAAATATTTTGGATTTCAAAATATTTCAGAAATGTTTACGGAAGGTGAGATCCCAAGTTAAGAGTGATGTTTCGATATTGTTTTGCTTTTGGAGAAAATCCATTAGTGTGTATGGCTGTTGTTTTCAGCTGATGCCTTACAGCATCGTACTAAACAATCCCTGCAGGATGCATGGAGAACCAGTAGAATGAATCTTGTTTTCACAACTACCTTGACTTGACTCTTGGTGACTCTTATGAAGTAAAATGTGAATGACGGAACTTGTAAATCTGCAAATGCCAATGAACAATCCCAGCTAGGGGAGGAAGGAGTTGAAGCAGTTTTGGGTTACAGCTTCTACTTACAATTCTGATAGACAGAATTTTAATTTACTGCATATGTTGCAATAGGCCTTTAAAGATAGCAAAGAAGATGCTCTTAAACTGTTTCTATTCACCCAGACATGTGCCAGAAGAAACATATGAACCATTGTCCTGTCAGATTTCCCTTCTGTTTTTACCCAGTCTCTTGATCCAGGCATGGAGGCACGTAAGAATCTAGCATGGTTAAGAGAGGTGCAAGGTGCCCTGTGTCAGATTGGGCTGCTTACACTGGAGGGGCAGAGTAGTGAATGACGGAGTTGTAATCTGGAGGTGGGCTGTGGCATTCCAGGTTTGGATCCATAGGAAGGAGAACAGAGTCTTCCAGTGTGAAGTCCATGGTGTCCTCTTCTACCTGTAGTGCTGGCTGGTATTTAACAGCCTCACGCTCATGATCGGATAATATGGATTCTTTGCTCTTGCTAACAGCTCTCCGCCTGTTGAGAACAAAGAGTGTAATATAATGACCCTGCCTCCATAAGGTTTTGTCTCTACATGTAATTAATGGTCAAAATTATTAAAAAAAATATATAAAGCATTTCAATTTACCTTTGCAGCATCCTGTAAGACAGTGCCATTTTACAGATTGGATAAGGGAACTGAATTAAGTATTTCAAGTAACTTGGTGTTTTAAAAGTAGATTTAGGAGTAAATCCAGGAGTCCTGTTGCCCTGTCTTTTTAGCAATGCACTATATATTTCTTAGTTATAAATGCACCTGTCCTATACATACAATAATATTCTCTCTTATTGTTGTGACACAGGTCAGTAAAAATTTGACTTTTCTGAAAGCAGAACTGAAGGCTATGACTTTAAGTATAATAAAGGATGAAATAATGAATAATCTATGACAGACTAATTTAAAATGATATTGCAGTGTAGGGTAAAATCTCTCTTATATTCTCTAGCCCTTTAAAATTACTGAGCAGTATGCTAGTGAAGGGCAGCGCTTTTCAACATTACAACTGCTGGCCTGTAACTGATGCTCTTAGAGAGAGCCAGCTTTCATTTTCTGCTGTCTTCCCCTATTATAGGTGATGAAGGCAGTGGGAGAGAAGCAACTTAGATCACATGGAGCAACCTCAATGTTAAAAGTAGGAGAACCCTCAGAGGATCTGTATCACAAGGTGACCTTGAGGAACAGCAGTGGAGGGAAAAAAAAAGGTACAGTCATACACTGCCTTAAAAATAATGTTGTGTTAAGCTTGGTTTCTTCCATCTGAGGAATTCATTGGAAGAGGTCTGGATAATTTAGGTTTGGTTCTCAAAAGGATCCCAACGTGACAATGGCTTTTGAACTTCTCCGCTTTGCTTAGGGACCCTTTAACATGCATGTCTTTGGGATAAGCCTCACTCACAGACTGCTTATGGCATTGCTCATGTCTCTCTTCAGAATGACTTATGAAGGTGCCTGGGAGAATTTCACATCAGGCAATGCTCAATATATAATACAAATGGTGTCTATATTTCATATGTGTTAAAGGAGCATAAAGCTACATTCTAATGACCCTAAACCAAAACTGAATAATCAACAGTTCATCAAATAATTGTATAATTCATTACACTTATTTTATTTGTACTGCTGCAGTGCTTACAGTCCCCAAGAGTTGATCAGGATTTCAGAGTGTGGTGCTTTAGAAAGAAAGCAAAGCCACTTCCTGCTCCAGGAAACAAAACAATAGCTAAGAGACAGAGTAATTGGAGGAAGGAAGGGGAACAAAAATCATGAATACTAAATGTAACAGATCCAAGACACCAACTGTGTGCACTGTCATGTTTTTATGATGGTACAGCAGAGAGAACTACTGCAGTCTGAAGAGCAGGTTGATGCTTGGCATGACAGAATTGTAATATACAGTAGGCCCGGCTCCTTTCAGCTCTGAAAGGGTAAATATATCCTGCTAGGTTGTGCTACTATGATTTTAGAAGTTGTGTTATCATTCCTCTCCATCTGGAACCTGTCACAAGCTTCAGTTTTCCCACAAGCTGCAGATATTCTCAGCCTGGCTGACAGAACTAATGTCAGTATCGCCAATTAAAATTTTTGCTAATTCTGGAAAGGTCATGAGTATGCATGGATAATGCAGTGCATGGGCTAGAGTAGAACACTGCTTTATGGTCTGTGCACAACCACATTGAACAGCCTGTAGGGTCCATCTGTAAATTACATATCCCTGTAGTTCTCTTCTTGGGTGAGCGTATGGAGTAGGTGACACTCTGTATATCATAATCTGTGAAGCCAGTCATCCTAAGCCAGGAGCTGATCTGTTCAGCCAAATTCAGACATAACAAACAGCTGCAACTCTAATCAGCTGCAATGGGAGACTGGCTGCTTCGTAGTTGGCCTGATTTTAGTGTGCTGTGGTGGCTTTCCACAGCATATTTGCATGTCCAGCTTTGTCTCTAGGAAGTGAACCCAGGACCCCTGAGTTCTAGGAGCCAGGTCACCATGTCTTGCACATCTAGAATAAACTTGGGTTCTGTGACTTCTAAAACGCAAAGGCAGAGATTATAGATTAAGCTTTTAGAACTGCACAAGGCATTGAAACCAAACCTGTTGAGTGGCAAAGCAGAAATTCTAAAATAAATAGTAACCCTGATAAGTTCAACAAAAATGTAGCACACTTTGCTTTCACAATCTTAAGTTTTTCCTCTTTGTCCAGAGAAAAACGTGATGGAAACTTCTGCATACTGTACATTTGGCAGCTGTCCCTTTCTATACACACACTTTCTCTGTAGATAAATTCTTCCCTGGCATAAGTGATGGAACCACAACTTTGCTTCACTGTTTATTTATGTATTTTTCTTTGTGTTGGTCAGTTCTATTGACTCGTGTCAGACAATTCCATGGATGCTCTGGCTTCTAATTTGCCAGGTATTAAAGTTGTCAGTGGAGACAGAGAGAAGCTTGAAAGTATCTGTTTAAGTTGGCCCCCAGCCTGCGTATCTCAGAGTGCTGGAGAAAAAAAGAAATGTTATTAGGGTTTAGTTTGGCCACACAATGGGAAATTTTCAAACCCATGTAGACTCCCAGCAAATGCTTTTGTTAGGTTTCTGCTCCTGTAGGTCAGGAGACTGGATATCTGGGAATAGCTCTGCCTATCACTGAAGTCAGGTTGGTGTTTGAAGAAGGATTCCTAAATGCTGACATCTAATATTTGCTCCAAAGACAGAAAGCTGATGAGCTAGGTTAGAAGCAAGTTTTGTCATTAGCTGTCTTATGGCAGATCAAATGCAATTAACTTTCAAAACTATTCCTTTTATCTAAATGCATTTCCTAAATTAAAGCTATCCAAAGGTCTTTGCATTTTTCCCTTTAATGCTCTCTATTACTGACACTTCAATCTACTCTGTTCGTGCTCGGCAACAGAGAAATGTACATATGCTTGGACTGTATATTGGAAAACAAGACTGCAGCATCCCTTTTCTGTCTGTCTGTCCTTGAAATCTCATTTGTTACATAGAAACTGCCACACTGAATCAGACATCAGTCTTGCCTCTGGCAGTGGTCAGTACTTGATGCTTTGGAGGAAAGCAAAAACCCCTTTATGCTCTGAACCAATTGTACTACCCTGTATAAGACAGAAAAATTCTCCCTGAGCCCTACTGATAAACATTTTCTGACTGAAGGCATTAGGTTTGATTAATCACACAATTATGCAGCTACAGAAGTTAATAATGGTTATGTAATTTCATTAAAAGTTACCCATTACTTGGTTCAGTGCTTCTCCTGCGTTGGCATTACACTGCCCCAAAAGGTATTTCCTTACTGATTTTGCCTCTGCCTGACTTCTGAGTGCTGCAGCTGCAAGAGGCGACAGAAGAGATGTTCCGTTTTGATAAATCTGATCATAACTGTGAATGTCTCAGCCCTGTCCCACTTGACTGTTAGTATTCTCACCACGGCACAATACTGAAGATTAGGCCTATGAATACCGTGACATTCAGCTGAAACACATTTGCTCACTGACCCAAGCTGGTCACATTTTACACAACGACCAACCTGAAAACTCATTTGTCCTTGCAGGAATGTGTACTGTTAGGGGCAGGATAAGGGGAAAGATGAGAATCTGAATGCTGCCACTTCCTGACGTCAAACAGATTTTGTAACCTAAAGGACCCTCTTTCATAATGTGCACATTTCTGTGGGGTGCTGGTTGGGGAAACATGATTTCCAGAATGTGGTGAGCTGGCTTCAGCCTTGTTTCTTAGGCAGAGCTGAGACTAGACTTAGCCAAGGCACAGCACCAGGCTCTTCTCTTTCAGAAGGGTACCTACAAGCTAGGGAGGCTTATGAGGGAAAGTACAAAAGTGGTGAAAGCACTGGAGGAACAAATATTAGAAGATTAGAACAATGCAAATAGGTAGCAGCAAATCAACTAAGAGTGACACTCATGAGGAAATCCTGCCACACTTCAGGCTGTATTGCTATAGTGTCCCTGAGCCTGGTGCCAATGTTGAGTCTGTTAGATGTAAAACCAAGTGAGGTGGAGCAACCTACTAGTATGGACCCAGTGTTGGTAACTGAAAGCCTGCCAGGTCTGTAAACAGGACTGTATCAAGCAGCCTGTTTATCACAGAGCTTGGGCCCTGTGCTAGTGCATGCATGTGTAGTGTGTCTGTGTGGGGCCACAGTATAGTTAGTAGGTCTCATGACCCAGACGCAAGCTTGGTCAAGTACATTTTAGTGTGGTACTGTGTGTCGTGAGAGCTGTTAACCCTTCCCATGTTTACTGTGCTATGTCAGATTTCCTGGTACAGATGAAGCTGAGAAGTCTAGGAATTACACTAGATAAAGGAAAAGTTAGACTGAACATTAAGTAATCTTTCACAATCTTTTTTTAAGTTTTCTGGAGAGGTGTCAAAGTTGTTTAGAAGGATATCCACAGAGGATAATCCTGTAATAGCTAGAAGACCTAATGAGACTTTTTCATCCTACTGTATGAACCAGGGATTTTGGTTAGAGGTAGAAAAATACTGAAACCATCAAAGAGCTGGGAGATCATTACTGGAGCTGTTTATTTTATGTGAGAGGGAGCCAGTTTCTATTAGCCTAAATCTCAGGGTCAATGACGTGAAGAGGAGCATGGAGAGAGATGACTGTAAGAAAACCACCCTGTCCAGTGAGGGACTACAGTACCAAGTGCAGTACTTATTCCCAATTCCCAAGTCAGCTCCTACTGCTTTGCAATAAGATCCCCAAGTATCTTGCCCTCCATAGGAAAAACTAATAGGCTGTGGTGTCCATGTAGGAATCCTGGCCTTTGGAAAGATGAGAAATTGGGCTGAGCAGTTTGTCTCATGACCATATCTCATAATAACATGTAGGAGCTTCAGGGCTTTATAATAGCTTTCATAGGTGTTTAATGAGGCACAGAGCAAGAGTGATTAATTTTTTTAATTTTTCTGCAATGAAAGAAATAAAAGGGTTATTTTTTCTTCTGATAGTTATGACTGATTCACAATTTGCTTTAATACATTCTAGACGGGGTGCTGTGCAGGGAGAATATAATCCTGGGTTCCCCTCTGGCAGTATCAGTGCATCAGGAGTCTACTGGAGAACTCAAGGGGATCAAGAATTCATTGTCTGAAACCCTTCTAAATAAAAAGTGCAGCTAGAATAAAGTTTTAACAGGCCAAAGTCACCAACTCATTAAGGATGCATCCTCTTGCATGTGTGGCAAAATTGGTCATCTGTCCCTGACACTCGCTCCAGCACTCAAAATTCAGTGACATGAAAAGCACTGCAGTCAGTACCAAGCTGGGGACCACAGCCTTTCACAATTCTCCTTTTAGTCCTTGCCACTGTAAGCATATAGTATAAACCTAGAAAAAAAATGGCTTACATAACTCCCAAGTAGCTACTCATTCAAAGCCACTTATATTTTGGAGAGCTCAAGTCAGGTCATAGTGCAAGGTGCTGCATGACACAACAATAAGTACATTTGCTATCTCAGCATGCTCATCATAGAAGAAAAATCTTCAGAAACTGAGTTCTGCTGTAGAGCAATCCATGCCTCATTTTTTTGAGATGGTGCAAAAGGGCTCTAGCCCAATCAGCTGGGTTGCATTTTTGTTGGGCACCTTGCATTTGGACGTGGATGCCTGGTGCTCCTGAGCAAAATCATCTTGTTTTAATATTATTGACTTGTCTTAGGCCCAGTTTGGCTTTGGCAAAGGCAGAGCCCTCAGGAATGTGATCTGGATGCAGCATCCAGAGCCCAAAGCGTATCAGCTGAGCCTCAGTCAGCTGGTGTCGTGGGACTTGGCCAGAACAAGATAAGTAATTTCAGAGCAACTGAGGATAATTGGGTTGGCGGGGCAGGGGAGAAGGGAAAGGGATGGAGGGAGGACAACCGAGCAGATATCAAATCTATTATAATTTTAAACAATAACTTGATTATAGAGTCTCTGGGAGAACTTTAAAGCAGTGCTTGGCAGTAGCCTGTTAATATTACGAGATGAAACCTGACACCAGAGTCATCCCATCATTAAATTCCCTCTGTGCTGAATGCTCTTCCTTGAATGCTAACTCCGGTGTCATTATCCCAGTCAATCTTTCTGTCTCTCACTACAGCTACTGTTGTGACTTTATACTTTAGCAATATAAAATGCTTAAAGCTCAAGAAATGGTTAGTCCAGTCTAATAGTGGTCCCAGGCCCAGAGTATCAGATTCATCTTCAATAAACTCTTGACACTGACCCTCCATGGTGTGTAGTGTTGCCAAATTTTAAACTTGACAGAGAAATGAATGCAAGATAAATAAACAGCAAGATTTTGGCAAAAATAATAAATGCAGCCACCCTGGTTTAGAAAACATGTTAAGCCTTTGAACAGTTTTGTTTTAGAAAAGAAAGACTGTTTGAAAAGGATCCAGGGTAAATGTTTTTGAGAGAGAGAGAGAGAGATACACAATTAACAAGGGTGACTTTATCTCCCCTATTAAACCAGAACTTTCTTTTGACCTCTCCTGGACTTATCCATATGCTTTTCAGGCTTGTTTTTCAAGTTAGCAGCGCAGGAGCGCCAAGGGGTGTCATGTCCTCAAACGAGAGGGCATCAGGATGCGACTACATAAAAAATGTTATTTGTGCCAATGACAGTCTGCAAGATTAACAAAAAAAGAAGCTGACAAAATAGCCTTCTCAGCTGGACCTCAAACACTCAGTGAAGGATGTAGCCAAGAAAAAACACACCTCTGTCCATTCAATGGTAGCTAGGGTCCTGGGAATAAGGAGACAACAAACACAGCTTGCTGCAGGGTTTGCTTTTATAGCAGACCTCTGTCAAGATGATCTTTCTTGGTCTGGCTGGCACAGAAAGTATCAGGTATCGCATGATGAATGGAATCCCTATGGAAGTGTTGACTGTAAATGGGGAGAGCCCCAGACGGTGTGGGTCAGGCAGAGATTCACAGAACCCAGCAGAGCTGTGTTAATTCACCTTCACTCCCAGTGGGCCTGATAGCAGTTCAGAAGGCTTTCCTGGAAATCTCGAAAGAACAGGCTGTTATGGTTTTTTTGTCTTTCTGCATCTGGCTGGATGTTGATTTTTCTGATTTTCAGCAGAAAGCCTGGAAGGGGGAGAAAGAGAACCTTCCTCTGCCAACTATTTATCCAAATGAGGGAAATGCAGAAGGGGAAACAGCAGTCAGAGGTGACTGACAGAAATCTCTAGATGGGTAAATCCTATCAGGGAGGCTGTGTGTGTGTGTATGTGTTGGATTTGTGTCAACATGATATCATGCAGAAGAGAGAGGTAAATCAGCCCAGATAAAGCATCATGGTAATGCAGTTCCTGACTTCTGAGCTCCTTTTTTTAGAGCTGGTGCCATTTGGTCTCCATAGCAATGCACTGCGCTGTGCAGAAATCCTCTCGGCATGTGCATAGGATAAGAGCGTGGAACCGTATCTAGATGTCTGCTAATCCCCCAGCAGATACAACACTGGGACAGTACTACAGGGGAAATACCACTGAACATTATTCCTGAAGTCATACTCCTATCCAGCAGAATCTGTAGCTTTTGAATGCTCCCTGTTAGTGCTGCAAGGCTCTCTAGCCTTCCTGAGCAACCTTTTCCCTTTCCCTCTTTCTCCTCTCCTGCCTTCAAACATCTAGGAATTTATGATTTTAAGGCCTGAAAAGACAAGGCAAGCTCCTTCCATCTTGCTTTTCTCTCTGAGCGAGGAAGTTAGCCCCTCTGAAATACTGTTAGATTCTGACTATCCACTCTCATGTGAACTCTCCCATACTGTGCAGAAATTGCACTAGTTTTTTTCTCATCTGTCATTTCTTATTAGTATAGAAAAATGGTGACTTGATGTAGAACAAGCAGTTGCTTTGGTGGGAAAGGTCACTGAGAAAATAGAAATTTCATCAATACATTTCAGGGAAAACTCTAGGCAATTCAGTAAAAGTCTAATTAGCTTCATTAACTGAATAGACATGGAATTCCTTGCTACAGAGTTGTTTCTTTTTTAATATTTTGGGTAGCTATTCTTTGAATAGCTTGTAGAATACAAGTTGACAATTGAATCAGCAAAATGGGTTACTATTGTTATTATACATTTCTAGGAAGGTGGAGAAGACCTATTTCACTACTAGGTCAACTTTCTGTGTGAGCCTGATTGTTACAGAATTATAAAGGATTCTGAGCTAAAAGCTAAATATCTGCCTTTATTCTTCTGTGATTGTACTATGAATGTATAAACATATAGCAAACACAGGCACAGCCTCTATTTGTAAACCAAATATGAACAATATAATTCATAGGGTGATGAAGGTGGTAGTATGAAGGGATTTCTCTGTAGGACTGTCTTCATAGCTATGACAAAGCAAATGCAGAAATCACAGTTTTGGTAAACGTACTTGCTTTGCAGTGCTTATGCTATTCTTTACTATATATGCCTTCTTAACTTTTCTCACGTCCCAACAATTGCAAAGGTGCCAGTCCTTCTGTATGTCTACAGTGAAACATAGCTTTGTTATACACTGGTGTAATTATAAATGTTATTTTCTGGATTAATAAATCAAATTCTTCAAACTTAATTCCATCAGTAAAGGACAACACTGGAGAGGCAGTTAAGAAACAGCTGAAGTAGATACGTATATTCTCAGCTCTTTCACTCCTATCATTTGCCACGCGCAGAATATTCAGATCGGATCATGAGCAGGAGACAGCAGCGTCACTAGAGAGCGCTCTCTTGGTTTTTTGAATGTGATTCAGAATCACAAGGCAACTTGGCATTTTAGATCAAGAGTTAAATTGATTGACAGGACATTATATGCTTAAAGCTGATGAAATGAGTTTCATTTTCATCACGTGGGTCAACAGTTTTCATGTTCATTAACTTTCCTGTAACTTAAATGCAGCAGTGCAGCATTCCTTTCGGAGACCTGCAACTCTGTTTTACGTTCAGCTTCTTTCTGGAAGCAAAGTTTACATTATAACTTTCTTGATCTTAAAATACATTAACCATGGTCTTTCAGTTATAGGACTAAAATCCAGAGCTGCTTCACCTTCTAGATTGTTTAGATCGTCTAACAGTTTTCCTTTTGGAATCAGAAACAAAATTGCAAGTTTCAGAAGCATTTTTCTGAATGGGACACTGTCTTAAAAAGAAATACCAAAAAATACTCACGCTAGAGCCATGATCCCGTAAGGCCAAGAACGGATTTCCAGCCTCTTTGGGCTTTTTATCTCATCTGATGTCAACACCATCCCACTGTCTGACTCCTGTATAGCAAAAAGATGACAACATCAGCAGAGTGCCAAATGATCATGACAGCCTAGAGCACTTTTAACTTAAAAATGGCTTGCCATGGGGAGAACGTGGAAAAGAGTCAGACTAAACCACTGTTAAAGTTCAGTAGAGAAGGAAAGACAAGGAGCTAGTTAGAATACCAAATTCCAGCTATCTTATTTTGTGATGATATTGCTTTTAGACAAGTTTGATAGAACTTCATCTTATAAAACTGTCTCCAGCTACAGAGCAGACAAAGCAAGGACAGGAGAATGCAACTTCTTCACTGTGGCCTGTAGAGGTTGGGGATCCCTGTCTATGCAGTTAGCAGGGAGAGACTGCCAACAAGCCGGCCATCTGTAGATGTTATATTGCTATATACTGATTCTTGTGTACTGGAACTAATGTAGGAGCTACCAGATATTCTATGTAATCACAAGATTCCAACCAACAACCTGGAGGGCAAAAGTTTGCATCAAAACTCTCAACTGCCTGCTATTTAGTAAAGTGCTTAACACATAAATATGTCCAGCTGGTATATGACATTAAGCCCATTCTTCAGGTTATTCTCTTATCAGGGCCTATATTATCAGTTTTTATCCAACTGTTCCTGATAATGCTGCTATTTAGCCTGAGAACACTTGCCTTGTTTTTGTGATGATAAAGTTTTTGAGCTGTATTTTGAAAGAGCACCCTTAAAATGAACATACCAAAAAATAATTTGACATTTTCAAACTTGAAATTGATATTAAGCATGACATATGGATACTGTCTAGGTAGGATAGCTGAGATATGAATAGACAGAAATTCATAAAGAATATATCCAATAATAGTGGCTAGGCTCCTCAGAGAAAAAGTACCCTAAATACCTACTAGAAATACACTATTAGAAACATTGAAATTTTAAGGAAGTGGAAGTTCAGTATCATTTTGGCAAATCAAAGTGCTTTGCAAAGATACATAGCCTAAAAGGCTCCTTGTACTTTGGTTATGGATTTTTTTGAGCTGTCCAACAAAACTATCTTGATTAGTTTTAAAGGGTTGTGATTCCGCTGCACTTACAGTTGAGTCTCGAGTTTGCAATTAAGATCATGCTGTTATTGTGCTAAGTGCTACACAAGTTCAGAGACATGCACAGTCCTTGTTTTAAGGAATTTTAAAAATACTAAATATTCTGGGGTGTTCCTTTGCATTTGAAATATTTTGTGGTGCTGGAAAGTTGCATGTCTGTCAAAATCAAGAAAGCAAAAGACTTCAACATGGGTAGTGAAACTCTAGCTAGTCTAACCAGTCAAACCCATTGAAACAGAAAAAATAATCCCAGCAAGCAATAAATAGAAAGCAAAAGCCTTTCATAAATGCTTTGGTAATATATCAGTTGTTATTGATCAGTCTAGAAACTGGTTTTCAAAGTATAAGGTAAAATTCTAAATTAATTAGGTCTGTCAAAAGCTCAGTAGAACCAGCTTTTCTCTCTGGTTTTTATCTTGGCTATTTCCCATAACATATGTGGTCTAGAAACAATTTATCTGAGTGCTGCTTTGCACTTCACTTACAGAGGAATTGTTAAAGGAATATCAACAGAGCCTACAGATAAGTAGCACAATTGCAGGAAGGTGTGGTAGAGCAGTTTTAGAGTTCCTGGGCAATTATTTGAAATAGTGACCTAATCGATATTAATGTATTGATGTTTAAGATAATTTTAGTAACCCAAGTGCACTTACTTTGTCCAAAAGTAGATCGCACTATAATTTTGCTTTAAAAGATCCTCACTGAAATATCACATTTATTTCTGATCTGTTAATGTATTATTACCCTTTCTTGAAACTTCTCCCCCTTCACGTAAGAACTTACTTTAAAATGCCATGGACAGGGAGCATTTAGGAAACTAATGCTCGTGCTGGCAGCAGTAATCTCTTACTGATACTGGTTCTATATAGTAAATGTCTTTGTGTGATTCAGAGGGACAGATTTTTATCCTGCAAGAGGAAAGATGCAGGAGCCAGGGAAAATTCTAAGACTTCTAATCCCTAAGATGCACTGATAAAGGCACAGGAATTACATCTGGCAAAATACTAGGGAATAATGGGCATCAGCTCGTGCTAACAAGAGAACAGATGAGAGACACACTGTATTTCTCAAGGACATGAAATATGTCCAGGACAAGTTGCAGCTAAAGACCCTTCCCAAGAGAGCTGGTCTGAGGAATGGCTGTCTGCCCAAGAAGGAGTCTCAGCTGGAACATAGGGGATGGTTACCTGACTAGCAGACTGCGAAGACTGGCTTGTTTCTGTAAAACTGTACACATCTTTCTTCTCTTTTGCTGCTCCTAGCCATCTGATGCTTGCCCTCTTCTCCTGTTAGAAGGTTTCCTGAGGGCCTCATGCTTCCTCCCTAAACATCAATCTGCTTCAAACGTGCCTGCATTACAAAGATCCCACCTTCATGGCACAGAATCTATCATTCAGGCAAGTGGTGTAGACTGCATATTGCACTGCGGCCAGTGAGTACCTGAACCATAGAGGAAATTCATGAGTTGGGGGGGGGGGGTTTTT
>NW_010557907.1:111821-121543 GCF_000687285.1 Phaethon lepturus | reverse complement strand
GGCGGGAGTTTGTTGTGTCTTGCTGTTGTTGTCGTTTAAATAAGGAAGAAAAGAAAGGAAAAAAACCCACCACCCGAACCCTTCACCCTTGGAACCTGTAATTTCAGAGGAAGCCAACAAGCAGAACCATCATTCTGTAACAAAACAAGCTTTTGTTTTCCACTGGAGTGAAAATGAAACCTTTCAACACTCTCCCACCCTGCAGTGCCATTAAACTAGCAATAAATAAGTTCACTTAGGGTAAAGAAAATCCAGGGTTAAAGCCCTTTGTGTGAATCAAGCAGAGCAGGAACTTGAATCTTGGTCTTGTCTATCCAGAACTGAACACCCTCACCACCAGCAAGTTATTGGCTGTCTTAGCCAGCCAGAATGTGTTCTGGACACATTTCCTTCAAAAAGCTCCATTTCAATGAGTTGCCATTTTGTTATGGTGGAAAAAAACATATTGAAACATGTAATATAAAGCCCCTTAGTCTGGTGAAAGCCAGGATAATCATGCATGACCTTCTCTAAATTATTTGTTAAGCTAAATGCAGGTCCCTCTTTGTTGTCACACAGATCTATGTGTGAGATGCTAGGGCCAAATCTTCTGCTTGATTTAAAGCTTTTTCTTACAAAACAGATTTCAAAAGCTCTAATAACTCTTTCTGGTGCTGGTGACAAGTGATCTGTGAACCCGGTGGAGAAGAATGCAGTCACCTCACTTACCTCATGCATCACTTTCTCCTTTTCCACTGGCACCTCATCAAATGTCTTCACACTCAGTGGTCGCTTCTTGCTGTTGTTACTGAAAGCAAGGAAGTTGAGGGGTCAGCATAAAACCCAGGCAGATGCTGCAGCAGTTGGTAGCTCAATTAACATCCTTGACACAGCTCAGTTTCCTTGACCAGTTTTCTCTTTTAATCTCTTGTAACTAATAAACAATGCCCTGACAAATTTCTGTCCAACTCCTTTAAAACAGCCATATTGAGAGAGGACAGCAAACAGTGCCCAGCTATATCAAATCTTTCTTTCTGTCCCACCCCCGTATATCTTTTTCTTACCCAGTTTCCACTGCACTCCAGCGATTAACACAGTTGTTCAAGTTTTCTTCCACAGGACAAGTTTTGGAGTTAGATTCTCCATCAGGACACAAGGTGATGTTCAGTGGAATATAGTCTTTACCATCCTATAGAATTAATAACATAAAAGAACACAAAGCTGGTAAAGTTTTTGTATTGCATCTCAGATGTAAAAGGTTATTGTATTCTACAGAACTTTACACTGAGAAAGGACTAGATTTTATTTTAACTTTATGAGGTTTCTTGAAACTGATTGTGATGTTCTTCATAACATGTGGAAGATAGAATGTATAGCTTTATCCAACATTTACTGTGTAGGAGGCTTTGTATGGGGAAAATGGTGCACTTTGGGAAACGTGTGACACAGGATGGATGAAAATGGGACCAGTCTCAGGCACGCCTAAATCCAGGTTTAAGCCATGTGTTTGGGAGAAAAGAGGGAGTGGCATGAAGTTAGAAAACTCCTATGGCCAATACAACTTTAACAGATCTTGGAATTGGTGAAAGAATATTGCCTATGTATAGAGTTTTTGCTTATGTTCAATTTAAGGAGATGCAGCTTAACAAGAGCCAGTCCTTAAAATGGTAGCCTTAAAGGATTTTATTTCTTGTCCTTACCAGAAATTGATGCTGAGAGTTTAATAGAATTCAGTACACATCTTAATAAGCTCTGCATTGTCATTACACCCCTGCAGTAATCTTCAGAAATGACTCTTCCTTTAAGTCCTAAAACTATTTGTCCAAATTTCCATTTGCTTGATTTTTTTTTTTTTAATTTTGAGAAGCAGTTAAGTGCCCTATTCCCTTATCATGATTTTTATGTCTCCTTAATTTACTTTGGTTATAGGATAAAACTCACAAGCTCTTCATATTGCAAACTGAGCCCTCTTCAACTTAGCTTCACTAAATTTGTTTACAAACAGGAAGGAGCTGGAGGAGAGTGTTTGATTTCTTCTTAAATTAAATTGACAGTTACATAACTGGTCTGGTTGTTTTTACTGAAGAAGAAAACAACTGATTTACCTATTATGACATTAATAATTATATAATCAACTGTCTGAGCTTTAAACTACACCATTTTAAAGCTCCTACGAGCACTGATGAACATAAGCTCAGAAAATGAGAGAGAAAGTTCAGACCAACTACTGGCAGCTTACTATGTTGGAGTCTAATCAAAATTGTTTGTGAGAGAAAGTATTATTGTTCCTCTAAGGGGCAACTGAGCCTTTTTTTAATTAACGTAAGTTCCTGCTTATTATGGATGGATAAACATAGTTTTGAAATATAATCCCCATTGAATAGTTAACATTTTCTTTATTCATCCCAGCATCCATTTTCTTTGTTGTTTTCCATTGACCTCTGTTATGAAGTCAAATCTGATATTACTGCTCAACATAGTCTTTACCTGCGCACGCATGTCCATATAGACATACATCTATATGTACAAATTTGTTGAAGAAATGTTTGTATTGCTGTACCTGCTGTACATTGGCTTGAAGAAGATCTCCTAAGCGCTCCACAAGCTCAGTGAAAGTAGGCCTCTCTGTGGGTACTCCATGCCAACAATCCAGCATTGTCTGGTAGCTAGATAAAAACATAGGTATTAAGAAAGGAAAAGGATAGGAGCTCTGCTTCCCAACTGTTCCTTTCTGCTGCTGCTTGTTTTGGTCATTGTTTGGGTAGTTTTGGATTAAGACAGATTCAAATCTCCATGTGCTGAAATTCTATTCTAGTTTTCATGTGGGAAGCTTTTTCCTTCTATATTCCTGCCTCAGCTGAGCCTGTAGGCTTATTATTTTAACCTAGCTTAAAATTCGACTGCTGGACCCCACTGATATTGCTGAAATAAGTCATAGTTATGGATGCCTAGTTTCTCTCACAGAACTGGAAATCAAGGCAGAGACAGTAGTCTCCTGAACTGAGATTCATGAACTACAACTGATTCATGAACTACAACTGACATGTGGAGATCTGTTAATCTTGTTGTTGGCAAAGGTCAAGCTGACTTGGTCTGTCTTTAGCATTTGTCTGAGGTATCAGGACACCCAAGATATGCACAACTACCACGTTTACTGAAAACAAAATACATAGCTGTCATCTGATGAGGTCTCCTTCCCCCTCCACACTTAAATACAATCTCTTTTTGTAATACTTAAATGACATGTGTTGGCGCTCAATACAAAACCAGGAGCTCTTACACTTCTGGAGTAGAGTACTCTGGAGATCTCATCCGGGTTCCTTCTTTGAGCCGTCGGCAAAAGTCCTCATCTATCTGCACTCCAGGGTATGGTGAGGCACCTGATGGGAGAAATAAGGAGGAGGCTCCAGAATGGCACAATCTCTCTTTCCAAGTCCAGTGAATTAAATACATATTGGTGATATCTGCTGAGCATTTGAGATTAGACGTAGAGTCTGACAGTAAAAGAAACTAGAGCAAAGAAGGGGTTGCAATCACTTACTAGCTACATGTTTTGTTTGGTAAAGTCATTACAGACTCACTCTATCTCTTTAGAGATTTCAGTCACGCTGTCTCTGCATTCGTGATACAGCCAGGACCACTCCAAGGTAAAATACGGCAGAAGATAAATGATTATCTTTATTATTTTTATTATAAAGAATAAAAAATTCAATTAGTTTGAAACTTTAAATGACCTCTTGGTCAGTGCTAGAAAAGTTCCAGCTCATTCAATTGGTTACATACTGTTTTGCATACTGTCACTCTGTCAATACGCTGCACTAAGTGAATACACATGAAGTAAATACGTCCTGCTCATCATTCATTGCCTTAGAATCTCTGGCCTCACTGGCCTCTGTGAGTAAGTGCAGAGAAAGCTGTAGCCATGTGGCTCCTGCAGAAGGCTGGGATAACCTTGCAGTTCAACCTCAGGTGTAGAATTGTCCTTCTCTCCTGGTTCACCAATTTAGTATTCTATATGTATTACGCAGTCCTACAAGTAAAATTTCCTTGAAAAACGACCTTCCAAATTTTTAGCCTTGTTTTCTTTTCTCAGTGTGAGTTCAATGCTGCTTATTTTCAGGGCCACTCAAGTGTTAGTGTGAAACGTGGGAGGACAGTTCATGGCAACTGCAATTGCTTTTGAGAGGTAGACTTCTGTAAAGGGTCTGGTAGTATTACATTAACTTGCACAAAAGTTTGCCTAGCAGTCATCAAAGTGAAGGAGCGAGACTTATTTAATTTCTGTGTAAATGGTTATCTTCAGAGGAATGATGAGTATGAATCTATGTGTGCATTGAATGCACTCTTCACTAATGAGCAAGTGGAGGCTTTTCAGAGGTTGTGATCTCTGTTGTATGACAACTGCACTTTATGATGCACCATAAGTAAGGGGAACAAATATGTAATTTGAGAAAGTACTCTGGCATCTGAGTAATCCAGACCTCATAGGTAAAATTCAAGAGATGTCTATGCTGAAATCTGAAGCGTTACTGAACCTATTGTTGATAGACCTAAAAGATCTGCAACCTTTCCTCCCTTCCTTCTCAGCAAAGGCTTCACATGCAGTGCAGCCCCTGTCTTTCACATTGTGGCATCCTAGAGGCTGAATGGTGAATTTGGAAGAAAATTTAATCAAGTCTTAACAGAAGGGATTGAATGGAATCTGGACCTGTATCCAGCCCTCGAGGAATTTGTATATGATTTACTGTCTATAACTTTCCTGCATTTTTTTCCCCCATTTGAAAACACAATCATGTACTGTGCACTTGGGGGCACAACAAGCACAGCAGAAATCTTTTGGATGAAAGCAGTGAAGAGAGTGCCAAAATGTGGCTGTTCCCAGAATTATTCTACTCTGTGAATCTGACTGCTCTATCTGCAAAACTATGCATCGGGGAGCAAAGATCCTGGCAACTTCCTAAGAGGGCATCTCAACACAGAAAATAGGCTCTGATGACATTCAAAGCTCAGGGAAGCTTAGCCACAGCAGATCTGAATTCCCTTGATGTGCAATCTGATGATCACAGTATTAAGAGTGTTTCCTGGAGTTATGTAGATTGGAAATAGTCAGGAGCATCTTTTCTGCTTTATATCTCAATTTTTCCTTCCTAGTTTTGTCTTGGCCTGTCAATTATGATCCTAATAACCTGCTAACATAATGTTTGGCTCACATGGCATCACCCATTAGCCAAAACAGGCTTCTATCAACTCACAAGATCTCTCTGAATAAGCAGATGGATTGAAACCATAGTGTCTCTTTCCCACAGTTACACTGTGACAAAAGGGTAAGGATAGGAACAGGGTCTGGGAGCACTAACCTGCTGTCTCTGTACACCTGAACTCTCAGTACTTTGTCTTTTCATCTGTGGAGGTTTATCTTTACAAACCTTTACGAGGTTCTGAGGCTTCATGAATACATTTGTGACTTGCCCCGTTGATCCCATATCTATTTAACAGTGGTGTAGCCTCTCAAGAGAAATGAGCATAAGCCTCACTTGATCTAGTTAGCCCTAGATTGTCAATGTACCGGGGCAACACTGAAAACAACACCCCTCATTACAGAAGAGATAGGCTGCATGGCCTTTTTCATTAATCTCCAACTGCATTATGTGATTGTGCCATTGTGGCCAACCAATTTCTGTTTGGAGGAGCTGAATGGACTCAAGCCATTGATGAATGGCTGTTTTACCCTGACCATTCTGATGTGTGAAAGAAACCCCTCAGTTTGCTATCACTGGCTGGATCTGGCTCATGAGCACAGCAGAGGTTATTGATATGAATTAGTCTTGCAAATACATTGATTGGGACTGAGACTTTGAGGGCAACATGGTAGAATTGGGTAAGGAGGGATGGAGAATTCCGCTTGATCTCATAATCTCAGTTATCTTTATTTGATTACATCATTGATCATTATCAACTGTGATATGTTGGTGAGAGCAAGTACAGGGAAGGCAAAAAAGAATAGTTTTTGGTTGCAAGATCTTTTGGTAGTTTATATTTTGACCAGTGCTGGCCTCCTACCACCTGGAGGCAGCTCAGATCATAAAGGCAGTGAACTCTTCCTTTTTCACGTCCACTCACTATTGTACTTCATCTGGACTAATAACTTGGATTTGGGATGCTGAGACCGCTTCGGAGAAATGCAGGCTGAAACATACGGTGTACACATGATGTCTACACATGATGTTTTCCTTAGGGGATATCTCTTCCAAAATCCTCAAAAGATGTGGCATGCATTGGATATGGTAGCACTCTTTTGATCTTGGTTTTATTTTAGTAGGATAAGATGATCCTGATGTTACACTACCAGGCACTCCTTGTTTACATAATTATCTGATTGCTTTTTGAACAGTCCACATTTAAATTCCAGGAGACACTGACATTACGTAATGCACCATATAAGTGATTTCAAGATTATTAAACATTACAGGCATTACCTGACATGAGGTGTGCTGACCCCTCTTAAATAATGCAAAGCTCAGTGCAAACTCAGCCCCAAATGAAAATTAATGGTCTCTCAAGTCCTGATTTCCCTGTGTATCACCAAAATGGATCCAGTCTGCCAGCCTTTCTGGAGGAAGCCTATCGCCCTTCATTCAACTCCTGAACCTGAAAGGACCCATGTCCAAACTATGCATTTTACTAATCAGTATTTTTTTCCTTTTTTAGAGGGTGCTAAGTCTGTGGGACCCAGTAAAAAGCAGTAGTTGTAAGTGGGAGCCAAAACATACCCCGTAGCAATGACAAATAACTTCCATCCCCTGGCTCTCAATGATCTGTAAAACTTTTATATAAGAGAGTTCAATCAGTGACACAAATCCTTAATTAAATATTTATCGTGTGAGCTGCAGATGTGAGTAGTGCCAAACCGCAGACATGCCTGGATGATCTGTATGAAAAACCCACTTAGAGAAAATGACTGCTTTTGAATCTGTGCCACGGACTGAAGAAAGTAGTTTGTGATCTACGTCACAATGAGGGCAGAGGCTGCTCTATGGATGGCAGCCCTTGGAGTCATTTAGTAGATTCCTCTGAAATCAGAAGAGGACAGTCTATTGTTCCAAGTAAGCACCTTCATTAAGGAAAGAGGCTATCTAAATTTAAAAGAAACCAGATAAATTCTTTTTAAACATAGTTCAAAATAAAGATTAATTTCAGTGACTATATTTTAATTTTTATTAGTCTTCAGTATTAAAGGCCAAATGGCCTGAAGTTCACATCTGTTAAACTCTGTCAGGACATTTGGGAATGATATAAACAGTTTGCCTTCTGGCGTGGTCCTTGCCATTCATCAGTATGCAGTTGATTTGGTTCCCTGGAGCTGCCCCATGGAGAGACTGTCCCCTCGGAGTGTGTCTCTGCATGCTAATGCTAATACACCTTCCTGAATAATCTATTAGAACTGCATGTGCTTCTGGAGCTTCATCTTTCTGGGGTGTTTCAAAACACATGCAGCAGGTGATGCTGTTACGGAGCCATGGAGGTGTTACACCAAAATAACAAAACTCTAAATAAATAGGACTGAACCCTGCAGAAACCAGTAACTGCCACTTATTTTAACCATTTGAGTGTGAACTTTCTATTTTGCATGCTGATATGAACTAGAGAAAAGTCCAAATCAAAGATTTGGACTGAAATCAGGTTGTCATCTTTGCAGCCAGCCCTAAATAAAGATTAGGATAGAAACAGCTCCAGACTTTGCATCTAGACCTGGACTTGGCATCTTCAGCCCCGTCATTAATTTCAACTGATCCATGAACCAAAGATAGTAGGAGATTACAGAGTTTGCTTTAAAATTCAGCAGCTTAAGCTGACAATGCTTCTTGTTTTCTTTTGTCTGAGAATGCTGATTTAAAAGCCAGAGCTGAAATTCCTGAATTCCCTCAGGAAAACAAAACTTGCCACTCTGCAAGGAGAATTTGAGAGCGGCAAAGTCCAACCATCTGTAAGACTGCTTGTCTAAATTTCAGGGCTTTATCTGCTGGACAGTAACCAGATCTCAGTGAGGCTGTGATTTCGAACAGCACAGTAAGATGAAATCTATAGTAAATAAAGAACACCATTACTATTCTCTCAAAAATGTTGTGGCTTGCAAATGATACGGCCAGAAGAGTACGCATTCTACCTGTTCGCTGCCAAAATGGCTTACGCAGAGTCTAGTGCTGGTTCTTGTATCAACCTGATGGCAGCTGCTGCCAATACATTTTTCTTACTTAGAAAATCTTACTTAGATTTTGTGGGGAAGATAATCAAGCTGGGATAAAATGTCACATGGGCAAACTCCCTTGTGTTCCATGGGCTGCTACTAGCAACATCAGACCACTGTGTCAACAGCAGTGTAATCCTCTGCAACCTTTGAGCTGTGTGGTTTCCTGATGCAGACTGCTTAGAGGAAAATATAGTTTGACAGGGAAACTTCTTCATTGCTCTCAAATATTTCACTCCTGAGCAGCAGAGGCTTGCATTATCTCTGTGTTCTGTTGTTTCAGTTATTACAAATGTTAGGTGCAGGGTTCTGGATTTTGTTTTGTTCCCCCCTCTCCAGTATTCACTGTTTTCATGTACTGTGCCAGGTGGGGTTCTCACTGACTTCAGTCCAGTGACTTTATTTTACACCTGATCTGCAGTGTGCACTTGTACTAACTGAAATAAAAACATGGCACCACATTATCACCTTTTGTTAAAAGCTTTTCTTAGCAATAGAGTCATAAATTAGGGGGAAAAAGGGTTTTCAACCATTCTTACCTAGAGAAAATATTTCCCATAGCAGCACTCCAAACGACCATACATCACTCTGTGTTGTGTAAATTTTGTCAAAAATAGCTTCTGGAGCCATCCATTTGAGTGGAAGTCTTGCCTAAGAATGCAAAAGACATGATATGTTGCCAGAACTGTTGTTACTAATCTGCCCAAGCCCTAAGGGAATAAAAACCTGAGATTAGCATTTCAAGTTTCTTCCACTTACATCTCCTTTCCGTACATAGTCAGGGTCTTTATAAATATCCCTGGCTAGTCCAAAGTCACAGATCTTAACCACGTTGTTCTCTGAAAGAAGGATGTTCCGTGCTGCCAAATCCCGATGAATGCACTGTGAAGGAATGAGGACAAGCAAGATCAGAGGGTCTGCCTGGACAGCGAGCCGCTGCTAGAGTTGAAAGCATGAGACCTCCTTTGGAAAAGGGAAAATAAATGAACTTCTGTTGTGAGCAGGTTAGAGAAGGAAAACGTGTGTGGGAAGCTGCTGCAAATATACTGTCATATGCAAATGAGAAAATAACTCAGGGAATAAGACGAGTACTAGAATTAGTTTTCTGATTTTTCTACGTGAAATAACTTTCACAGTTACGATGAGGCGAAGGGAGTGCCGTTTGCCAGTTAATTGTTCTTCAGGAAATTTGGGAGAGGTCAAAAAGCAGCTGCCGCTACATTTGCCAATGCAGTCCCATGAGTGTGTGTGAGACTGGGGTAACTCTGCGCATGGTTTCAGTGTGTGCTACCCTGGTAGCTGTGCAGTAAGTGCAAGCTCGAAGTTTTGTGCATATTTTGGCATGTGTATTACATTCAATTTACTTGAAAAGCAGACGGTCTACAGGCACACTTTTTTTTTGTTAGCACCAAAAGAGGTGCTAGCTTTGCTGATAGTCCCCAACATTGCTGACAAGCTAAATAAATAGCTGGATACTCCCTCTTCATTTTTCAGTAGT
>NW_010557907.1:102360-111790 GCF_000687285.1 Phaethon lepturus | reverse complement strand
TTTCCCTAGGAGAAGTCTTTTCTGCATTTTTTATGAGGCTGTTCTGCAAATTGTTTTACAATCTGTATTCACTCCTCCTATCTCCACTCTCATGTTACAGATGCCAGTCCTTGTAGCCAAGAACATGATGGATACTCCTTCACAAGTCCTTCAGTGCTACTTACTGCTTAACCACCAGAGCTAATATGATCTCCAACACTTCAATATAAAATGCAAAAAGCAGATTACTCAGGCTCAAAAGTATATTTGGATTTCTTCATATCAGATACTCATGATTCTGTGAAAGAAGCTCAGCCCTGACGTTTTAATAAGCTCACTTTTCGGGAGGCGAGAAACTCCATGCCTTTTGCCACTTGGAAGCTATAGCAAATCAGATCCTCCAAAGTCAGGGGCCGCTTGTACAGATCCTCAGCATCTAGGAAAGATCACAGACATGGCAAAACACTAGAGCAACAGCTCCAAGCCTTTTTAGCACGGGTGCCACTTGCATGCTAATGACCCCAGCCCTGCATCTGAGTATTGTTACATGAGTTCTCTACCTAGAGACAGAAGATCAGATGATTAAAAAAATTCCATCCAGCATTAATCATGTCATTTAGCTATGGGGAAAACAACATGTGTGGATAAGAGTGAGGGAAAATATAGTGAGCAAGTGATGAGACTGGGGACAGACTGGCCCCACAAATCTTCTGGTAAGATATTGCTATTACTCCTTTTACATAACAGGAGGAGCTTTTATATGCATACATTATTGCAAATCTCTTTTTGGGAGAATGTTGGAGTGGGGCACAGGCAAGAGAAAGAATTTGTCATTTCAGTCAAGCTGCATAAGGGCTGTAAAGTGTGTGACAGTGTGTGTGGCACTAGCCAAGTAACAGAAATCTTTACAACAAAAGATCTGGGAGTAGGTAGTTTTCTTTTACCTTCTTCATCATCTTCTGAATCGCTGTAACTCTTATCTTCAATAAAGCCTGAGCTGGCAGAGCTTCCTGTACTGGCTACGCTCTCAAGGCGCCTCTTGATCAGTTCGGTCAAATCACTGTTGGACTCATCCAGACTTTTCTCTGCTTGGTCAGAGTTCTCCTGGGACTAGAAATGGTACAAAACTGGTTTTTAGCTTTGGATGATGCAGTGCCTGGGGATTGAAAGTATGTAACAGAATGGCATACGGAAAAAGTGTCCTCTCAAAATGAGCTCAAAACATGTTTGAACATGATGTTCCCTGAAGAGCAGAACTAATGAAGCCTGGTTTCCTGGTTTTTTAATACAGAACCTCCCATTTTACTGATAGCAATAATCCACCATAAAAGTTAGCTGGAAGCTGGCCAGGTGAGACTGATAGATGAGCAGAGAGATACTGTAGTTCTGTACTTCTTGCTTTCTTAGGAAACCATGCTAAATATCACAGTTCTGTGCATGATGTGCGCTGAAATGCATCTGTCTCACCCTATCCTGGGGAGCGAGACATAACCAGTCCCTGCAATTCATAAAAACAATGGTGAGAAAAGAAATTTTGAGTGACTGTACCAGGAAAATCTCCTTCTCTTACACAAAGTACCTTACGTAATTTTGTGCCTGTACACAATAGCTGTAATAATAATAATAGAATCATCCTGGAAAATAATCTTGGGGAGGCTTCAGTTTCTGGCAGGGCTTAGATCAGAGAGCCTTTTCAATGCAGTATTTTCACAACAAGGAGGTAGTCCCCTCCTCTCCCCATTGCTGATTTCTGGCCTCCTGTGCCTTCCCCCATATCCTAGCCCAATTTGTGCTAGTACAAGTGTTTGTGTGGATGCAGACAACTGTTTGGAAACCAAAACCATTTGGTTATTTTTAATATGGACCATGTTTGTGATCCAGTTCACTGCATACAGCACATACTTTTACGTTGGTACAGGGGAAAGGAGAACAGAGAAGATGAGGATGAGCAGATGATGGAAGGCTGAGCTGCTTTCAGTAGCTGGCGTGGGATGGGCCTAGAAACAAAAATCCCTTGCATTTTGGGAGGGTTCACCTTCTAGTTCAGTTAATACTAGTTTTTCATTACGACTTCGTTGCCGCCCCTTGTGCTGGGTAATATCTCGCAAGTAATTCCCCTCCTCTCTCAAATGAACAAGAGTGCTTGGGTATTTGCAACTAATGCTTTAGGTAGGTGCTAGAAAACTAGAGGATGGGAGTGAGATCCTACAGGGAAAAAAGTTTCCTTTTCTTGCTTCTACAAACTGAAATGTGATGAGAAAGTAAAGTGCCTATATAAGTGCCTATATAAATACCAAACTGTCTCAGTGCCAATGCAGAACAAAATCCAACTTGTGGTCAGTGGTTGTTAATTCTCTGCCTTGTGACTATGAGAAGCCTGTCATTTTTTTACCTTGTATGCAATGAAATCTCCTCGTTTTCCTCTTAGATAGTTGGACAGATTTCCATATTTGCAATATTCTACTATGACCATTAAAGGACCTAAAAAGACAGTGAAAGTGAAATAAGTTTTGAAGCACTGCAAAACACTTAATACTACCTTATCCTCACAAATCCTCTTCAAAATAAACAAATACTGTCATTCCTGTTACACAGATGAGGAAATTAGGAAATGGAGAAGTGGCACTGCAGAAGCACACAACCAGTAGTGGGTATGGAGAGAAGGGGCTACAGTACTGAATCTTATTTTTCCCCATTAGATGATAACAATTGGTTTTTATTCCTTATTTATAAACAAAGGAAAATTCAGAATGATAAATAAGAATATATAATACTCTATACATAAGTCCATAGCGTTGAGCAGTCTTCATTTTTCTCTGCTGCCTTCACAATTGTTTGTTTTGGCTGGAGCTGATGCCACTAGAGGCAATAAAAGGACGCAGGATCATAGACAGATCGAAATCAAAAGTTGCAAAAATATTTAGTCTGAAGTTTTTGAAAACCTAGAAAGTCCTATAATTTTCTTCCTTCTTATTCCTGTGCAAACTACTGTAGAGTTCAGTGCAATTGCTGCTTTTATACAGTTACATGTATTTTTAAGATGTGCTTGAAAATTATTTAGCATAATCTCTGCTTTTTGTAATCATTAAATGTAAGATAAGGTGAAATAGTGGGACTAGAATGTATACCAACACGTATTATTATCAATCCTAAGCAACCAGACTTTCATGTCCAGAAACCTTTATCTGCCTAGAAGGTCTGTAGTTCAGGCTTAAGAGTTTGAGCTTCAAAGGAAAAGTGCCGAGAGCTGCACTTGGCTGTTCAGGAAGGAGGCAGCTCTAAGCAGCACTTTTGTCTGGCCGTATCAGAAATGTGCATACGGACTTGTCTGCCCCCTTGGTCCAGTCTGATGTGTCCAATATTGACTGAACAGGCTGAGAGCAGGGCTGCAAGGGAGAGTGGAGGGGCTGAGGAGGGAAGAGTGAACCTTAGAGATTCTGATTGCTGCATCCTGTCTGAGACGGGCTGATGAGTACCTCTTAGAAGCAGATCATCCCATTGAAAGGGAAGCGGAGAATTCTAGCAATAGTAACCACTAACTTGCCGATAATGACATTGCATATTTCTGCCGGGCTCTTTATTTGTACAAGTCCTACAGCACTGCTAGATTGAACACACACCTTTGGGCAGTCCAGGACTTCCAGTTCCTATTGACTACAGCTGTAATGTGTTCAGCACCCGAGTACACTGTACCAGTGACTGCACAAACACAACTTGCCCAAAATCAGAGCTGTCAGTGGTGCTACTGCTGACCGCACAACACCGCTCGCTTGGGCTTAAAGGCAGCGGTGCAGGGATCTGGCAGTGCACAAGAGATCTCTGGGGGACATCGTTCTGAAGAACCTAAAGTTGAATGTCCCTCATGGATGACCTAAGGAAATGCAGATTCCACTACAGCTTTAAAGCTCCAGTTAGTGATTTATTCATGTTTTTGAAGTGCTTCCTAGACACGGCCTCTCCATATTTTATTTCCTTATTGTAAAGCATATACTATGCATTAGTTCTAACTGCTTAGCATCGGACACTCAGCCAAGGTGTTAAAATTTGTTATTTCTTATATTGTTAAAATAGTATATGTGCATACTTAATATCAGTCTTCATCAGGAATACCGTTACATGGTTACAGAAAACCTCAGAGGAGGGAGAAAGCACTGTATTCTGCAATGGCATTTTAATAGTAACTCTTATCCCAGTGTCTGTCTTGAGAGCTCAAGGCTATTTTTCTTTAGTCTGCGGTTGCATTGCTCAAAGGTAAGCAAACCAGCGCCTGCCTAGAGGCTCCTCAGTGCCCAGCGAGGCCATGCTGTGATGCTCTGCTCCATCCACTGCTCTCCAGAGTAGTCAGTGGTTTTCCTAGGCAGCTAGCAGGGAAGAGTGAGGGTTACCTCTTCACCGAGGAGGGCAATCAGGATGGAGCAGGCTGGAGAATGGGAAACTGAGGGAATCCCGGGAGAAAAAGCTCCTTAGAGATTGCACAATCGCAGTATTTGAGTTACTGAGATGTGTTTTACAGTGCAACTAGAACTCTGTGGCTGAATTACTGCTTTGGTTAAAAACTATTGACCTTTTAGTAATGCTGCCATGTTTTAGGCACCTGTTTGTATTAAGCCACCTCATTGACTTCACAGGAGAGGAGAGTCACCAGCATTAATAATGTTACTTCCCCTCTACTCACAGTCCCAAGCAAAGGCTACTTGCTTATGCATCTGAACCTTAAAACCCTCCAGCTAAAGCTGGCCATCCTCCCATACAAGCTTTTGGGGTCTGCAGTGCTACAATTCCTGCAAATTCCCCGTTCATGGCTCTTGGATCACAGCAGTAGGTGTGGTATCTGCTCCTTGAGGAACTGGGAGTATCTTGCTGGAGGAAAGATTTCTTTCCTGTCATCCTACCAGATCTACATCACTGAAGTTTTCTTTTTTCCCCTGTGACTGGACAACTGCATGTTCTTTGGGAAGATGATGGCTTCGGAGTCTCAGATGACAACAGATCTGTGCACCATCTCTCTTTTTCTTTCCCCTTCATTTATTTTACTCTGTGTTTAGGTTTTGTTTTGTTTTTTTTGGTTTTTTTTGTCCTCAGATCTCCTAAATCTGTTCTTTGGGGATTGTTTTGAAGGTTCATTGTAAGCAGTAAAGAGACATCTTGGAGAGTTGCTGCCCTGAAGTTAAAGCGCAGTATAGTAATAGACAAGGATATTTTGTATGGCAGTACGGGAAGGGATGTTTCAGCAACAAAGGTCTAAGATTTATGGAGTCCTTTGTTTAAGTCTGCACTTTGCAACAGATTCTTTGTATGATGTACAGCCAGTTGTGTCAGCTCAGCCTCTTGGAAGTGCATGCTGTTGCACCATTCAGCTCTGGACGGCCTCAGGCTTCCTGTATACTACACCAAATATGCTTGCATTTGCCCAGCAGGAGTGAAGTTCTTGGGAAAGGAGGAGGCCTGAAGCAGCTAAGTGCTCAGCCCGCTGCATCCTCCTGATAAGGCAGGAAGAAGAGGGAGAAGAACTTTTGAAATGATCATTAGTGTCTGTGTAGAGGAATTGGGCACCTAACGGCAAATAAGGATCCTGCCTCCCTTCTGTCCATAATCCCTTTTGTAAATAAGTTTACAGAGAAAAAGAAAATGGAGAAGTGACACCACTGGCTGGGAGAAGTCGTTCAGAAACCATAGATGAGATGTGGCCATATTCTGCAGTAGCAGAAGCTTCCCTATGAGCAGGCAGGTAGAAATGTTTGTGCTTGCATGAACTGCATGTGCATGAGACTTGGACTCCACCACAGAGACATCCAAACACCACTGTATCTGAAAAGTGTTTCTTTGCTCCTTATTTACTGAGGACTTCTTACCTCCAGCTTTGGTGCAGGCTCCCAGCAGGTTGACTACATTCAGATGATGTCCTATATGGATGAGGATCTTCAGTTCAGACATTAAAGCCTTGCATTCATTAGTAGTTGCACATTCTGCTTAAGATAAACAGGAAAAGAAATCATCTTTACACAACAGGATATTTTTAACAGGACACAGCAAGATCCTGTTTATACTTGGAAACAAAACCCACCCAGGTTACTTGCAGTATCTTTGCTTTTCAGACTCTTAAACAGATAATAATTCATCCGTTTCATTGTCTGTTGACCTTTATGAAGTGGAATAACACTTTATCTTTTGGGTGACTCTTCCTTTCTCTAGCATGGGTTATGGTGGGTTACTGTCCCTTAGGAGAGCCCTCCCCCCAAATCAGACACCAGAGAGCCTTTGCAAGGACTGAATTTTGCAAGCTTAGCAAAGAAGCAACCAACCACTCCATGCAACAGTAGCTCACAGAAGAACGTGTTTCTCCATCTGTAATGGTGATGTGCAGTTTAGTAGTATTTCTTTACAATACTTCAGAATATATTTTTCCACAGTACTGAGCAACTCTCCACTGCAGGTTATGGAGGAAACCAACATATCTGTAAGCCGCGTCCCAAAATGTGCTGGGGAATGTACAGCATCACTAAATATCAGCCCTGTGAGACCTCATCAACCCAAGAAATAAATTTTCCAGCAAAGCAGGGGGGGCCGTATTTGTGTGTGAACCATGAACTTGACACTTGATGGAGCACTGGCTAGCTAGTTATACTGTAGTTTCATTCCCTTTTGCTGCCAAAGCTAAGGAAGGCACTCTCAGGCCAGAATGTTGTTCAGATGATGGCTTGTTTCCTCTGCCTTCTTTCCAAAACTTTCATGATGTATTTTAACCAAAAAGGCTGTGTCCTGTTTCCTCTGCTTTTCCCTTGCATCACGTAAGATTTAAATATGAAGAAACAGTTACATAACAGATCGTGTGACAAATGTAAACTCTTTATCTGTTTGTAGAATTCTCCATAACCAAATCTTTCACCAAATTCTGTCACAAAGAAGGAGCTATTCCAAGCCCAAGAGTTCTTCAGTCAGCAGATGGGTGTGTACATGGGTGGTACTACTCCTGACTGACCCTGGCATGAGCTGGAACACATGCCTGGCAAAATCTAAACAGAGGAGCCTCAGAATTGTTTCAGATCATCTTTCACATTAGGTTTTAGCCTTCAAACCAGAACTGATACCAGCCTACTTCATGGAAATGACAGTTAATGCTAGAATTACAGAAATGCAGACATCTCCAGAACCCTTTTTTTTTTCCTGAATGGATTGACTCATGCTAGAGAATCTGCTTTATTCAGGAAAGTCATGAATTATGGGCATGTTAGTTGGGGAGGGACAGGTTAGAGCAGGAGGCTGCTGCCTCCTTTGGGGGAGGAAGGTATAAAATGATGGAGGAACTGTCAAATAGTTTGCTGAATATGTGCAGGCAAGGTAGAGTTGACATGAGGATCAGCTGGGAAGCTCAGTGTGGAAGTGAATGAAAACCCAGAGCTATCCAGGGCAGTACGTTTTGAATGGAGAAGGGAGTGTGTCTGGATCAGGGGCTTCTAGAATATTTCAGGGATCTGGAGATGGGCATGGAATAGAAGAAACAACAGCAGAAGAGAAGATGATCTAAAGATCTACTGACTAAGGCAGAGACTGGAGGCCAGATTCAGAGGGGGTCCAGACAGATGATAAACTGGCGTTTTTGAAATTTCAGAGAGATGGGAAGTAGCAGAGCATCAGGAGAGGCAGGTAGCAAGAGAAGCCAAATACCGTGATAGAGGTTCCTGAATCATGGTATTGCAGGGGTTAGTATTGTCATGCAGCAGCAATGCAGAGCAATGTGGGCTATGAAAAGCCATCCAGTGAGCATTGATTGTACCTTTGAAAAAATCCTAAATGCACAGTTAAAAACCTCCAACCCAAAAGTAGTCAACGTACTGGCTGATACATTTATTCATAAGCTGTCTGCAGAGGCTTTGTATGTAAATACAACGTAAAAGAATAGTCTGCAAGTTCCCCCCTTCCCCACCACTGAATGGTAGAAGCTTTCCTTAATTTCAATAATTGCAAGCAAGTTGTCTCTAATTCACTCCCTTGGCATTGTTTTTTTTTCAGCCCCTTGAACTGTTCTACATCTGGAAGGGCTGTGATCGAAGCCGTAGATCCAATTTCAGACTATCTAATGTAATTACATCTGTAATCTGTTTCTCTCCTAACCCCACAGACCTGGAAGCTGCTGTTTTCCTCCTCTAGGAATACAAGACTTAATCAGCGGCACAGCATGGAGCCTGCTTGTCATTTCCTACACGTTAACATCCACTGTATAATGACTAATTGCTCCCATATGACAAACCCACTCCCTTCTGAACACAATGAACTTGGGACTGGTTTGGAGCTGAGAACTGGAAACCTCATTGCCCACAGGTTCCCTGAGGAGTCTTGTGAGAATCTCAGAGGGATATGTACCTTTAAGCATTTTTACGGCAACTGTTTTGCAGGTTGAAGATTTATCAATGCCAAAAGCAGACGCCTCCACCACCTTCCCAAAAGCACCATGACCCAGTGTTTTACCTAGAGAAGCAAGAGTCAAGAATGAGCCATAGGGGACTTACGACAGTCTGCATCAGGTAAGAGGGAAACATGCATTCTCAGCTATGCAAGAAATACAAGACTCCAGTGCCCAGGCACAATGTACACATAGACCGATAGTCAATAGCAACCTGTATCACATATTTGCAGTATATGGACATAAACGGTATGATTTATATCCATATGACTTCAATGCAATACAGTATGTGATAGCACAGAGTAGAGTAAATAAATCTGTATTCAGCTGAAGGCAAGGCTGAATACATATATATGGCTTAAGGGTAAAAACATTATGTATAGCTGTCCCGAAGCCCAAGAAAGTCAGAGTTTAGGTTAAACATAGGATTGTGGAACCCTGATCTCTTATGAATCACAGTCGTAAGAGCTGGAGATAGCCAGCTAAGGCACTCAGGCAGGCAGAACCCATTAATCCTTCAGTTATTGACATTTATTTGACGTAAAAGCTATACTAAGTGGAATTTAAGATTATAATCTTTCTTTACTTGCCCTTTCACTTGAATTTTCATGCCTGTATTAACTAGTGTGCTCTGAGGGCTCTGACCCACAATGCAGCAGAATACACTGGGCATCATGGTCTGGCGCTTTGGTTCTGCTAGTTTGACCCTATGTCCCACCATCATCTCATTTTCTGTTGTTTCTGTCTGTCTTCGTCCTTCTTCCATGTTTTCCAGCTAAAGCACCAAGAGCGCACACACACAGAGATTTTTTTTTTTACACTCATCATTGCACACAGATGTTACTGTTTCTCCATAGAAACACAACCTGCTTTTTATGTTTTCTTGCTCCATCATCCAGTGAATGGAGCTGTTGAATGAAATTTGGTTTATTTTTTCATGATAGCTCTTTACAACTCAAAGCCAAGTTCAAATGATTGATAAGGAATTGATGAATTGATAGATTTCTTCAAAATAAAATTCACTGAAAGACTGTCAACTTTCAGATTGAC
>NW_010557907.1:66894-102329 GCF_000687285.1 Phaethon lepturus | reverse complement strand
TTCCCTTTTCCTCTATGGCTGTGAAACCATACTTTTGGCAGGGACAGTACCTGGAGGTAACTTTCTTCCCTGTCAAGGGTTTGGCTTCACTTCTCCAAGAAAGAAAAAAAGATGGTAGCTATTTTGAGAGTGACAACATCTTTGCTTTTCTTACCAAATCCCTTGTTTCACCCCCCATTAAGGATGACCCTGAATTCTGTGACTCACTGCCAATTCTCCCTGAGGATGGTAGTACACTGGCACTAAATGATAGGCTGCTTCTGAGGTTATACAACAGATCCACTGAAATTGAGGAGCATTAGAAATCATCATTCTTTACAGTAATAATACCCAAACCACTCACCCAGCCGCAGTCTGTCTCTTGGGAACTCCCATTTACTGCTGTCGTAGGGAAGACGGTCACACTGCTCATCAAGAGGCATTTCCTCTGGATCCATTATAATCGACAGGTATCCTGTTTTAATATCTGTGGCATCAGGCTAAAAACAGGGTGTGGAGAAATTATTCACGCTATTTACCCTGCAATTCTAATGGGAGAGCTGTCGTCTACAAGACTGAGTGCTGGCTGGTGATTTCCCCGAGCTCCAGACTTAGCTCTGAAATTTATTCTGAACCATGAATGCATCACTTCAGCTTCCTGCCTCTCTTTTTTTTATATCTGGGAAATAAACATTTATGTATGCCTGCCACTCACGGGTGTTGGGAAGAGTCATTGATGAATGTTGGTAAACACTCTGAGGACACAAATCCTGTATCTATTAAAGGAAATCAGTGCTTTTCTCTGGGAAGTCCACGAGTTGCACTTCCTGGTGCTCTATAGAGCATTTTGGCATTTTCATAGCGTTTTGGTTTGCCAGCTTGATTCTCCAAAGTTATCCACTTCATGGCTATTGCTTATTACAATTTAAAACTGAAAGCTGGTGAAAACTGCTACTTCTAATGCTACTCAGTAAGCAACTGATTTCGTGGGTCCTGTGAGCAGACTTGCATGGGTGTAAAATGTAATAGGAAATTCACTGTTGTCCACAACTCTCTTAAACTGAGGTCAAGGAAGAACACATTAACTTAATCACTATATTTGCAATAGGAGGGGAAATTTTACTCAAGTATTAGGGATCAGCACTGGAACTGTAGTTTGGAGAGCTTCAGAGCAGAGAACTGTGGTTGCCTTTCTGTTTACTGTTGGTTTTGGGATAAACAGGCCTGAATTCCTTGGAACTTTACTGAAACTTTACTTTTTTGAGTCACAAAAGGGAGATGAAAGAATAGCAAGACTTGGAAACAAAATAAGCTATGTGGTTTGAGCTCATTTCTAGAACAAACATCCTAGGATCTTTCTTAAAACAGGGCCACCTTTAATACCTATGTTTCAGAGAACTCTTATCAGACAAGTGCTGAAATCAAGCCCTCATTTTAGGGGATTTAGGATTTTTTTTTTTTTTGATTCCTAATCTTGCAAGCCAGTTTGACTCATAAAGAGGGAGGAGCCTGATTTTATGGTACTATGGAAGTGGGTAGAAATCTCAGAAGTGCAAGTGATCTCTTGAGAAGTCAAAGGACTATCAGCAGAAATCTTGGACTGAAATTTTATAGGAACATTTTGCACAGTTTTTCTACTATCTGTCCCAAATATTCAGCCCTAAACTGTGATGCTATGTATAAACTGGGCCCAATCTCAGACGCTTTGTGCTATATGGAAGCTCTCTTACTTTTCTCAGTTTCCGAATGAATAGGGTCAGAAGAAGCCAGAAGAGGGTAGCGGCTAGACCAGTGCAGACCAAAATGATAACTTCAATGTTGGATTTCTCCTCAGAACCTGTAGGTTAAATGTACAAACAAATTTAAAATATAGCCAAAGTCCATGGCTGAAAAATAGTTCTCATCAGCCCAACACAGTATATGTGTTTTGCCTTAGCTTGGAACTCACCTTGTATTTTAATGAAGGCTGATGTGCTGTCTTGGCCCATGTCATTGGAGGCCTTGCATTCATAGAGCCCTTCATCATCTTTTTTCACTCGCTCAATGACCAGGGTATTATTTTCCATGGAAATTCCTGTTGTAAGGGATTTTGGTTAATATTATCACAATAACCTACCTGCCTACAAATGCTTTTAGGAGACAAAGAACTGAAAGTCAACCCCCATCCATGCAGGCCTGGTGCACACTGGTGTTAGGAGGCATTTTAAATCTATGCTCCTCACTGTGGTCTGGCAACAACCTTTCCCTGACATTTTTTTTGCCTCAACACCTGTGTAAATTGCTTGGGAATCATTTAACCAACAGCAAATGTGGCTGTTAATTTGTTATGAGCAGACAGAGCCTGAGAAAATTTCTATGGAAGTTCGTGAAGTGATAGGAAGATGGGTTTTCTGATAGCAATAGGATACATTGGGAAAAAAGGGAACTCCATGAAATTATTGGAGAAAGACAATGTCTTGGAGGCTGTGGGAAGTGACAGGAGTTCTAACATGTGGAACACGGAAATCAGGTTATGCACATCCCTGTAAAAATCACTGCATGGAGCAATCCTGGATTCACGGGCAGCCAGGGGCTAGAGGTGGAGTGGGAAGCGGGAGGCTGCCCAGATGTGACCTGTATGAGGCTTTTCTACGTTTAATTTTCCTGATTAATTTTCCACATCTAATTTTTCCTGATTTGTGGCATAAAGCTGAGAGCTCATCTGTTTCACTAAGGATATATTTGGTGCAGAAATAGGGAAATAGCTCAGGCTTTGAATCCAAAAGGGAAGGACATTTTGAGTTTCTGGGTGTTCTGCCTGTGAACCCCATTGTTGTTAACAAAAGTACCGTACGTAACTTGCCATGCACTGTGCTGAAATATTTACCCTGAGGTGTTTTTTCGAAATATTTTATTTATGTTTCCATTGGTTGGATGAGTTACATGCTTGTCCCTCTAGAATTATTTATAAAATTTCAGTAGCTATAAAGAGTTTCTCTCAGAACAGTCTGATCTGAATTATGGATGATCCTAGATTTCCTACCTAGTCCAAGATGCAAAATTAAAGTCACAGGACCAGCTACTGGCATGGGACTCTCCATGATTTATAGGAGATCTCAGGACAGAGAGCTGAGAAGAAATTCCAGGCTCAGGTGAGGGAGCCCATGATCCCGGCCCGTGGTAGCACTGTACCTATACTGCTCTCTGCTAGTTGAGCTGAGAGCACATCCTCACGTTGTGGGAAATAAAAGAAAGGGTGTGTAATATGCTGTGGCATGCCCTGGACCCGACTGTTAGGTGACTGCCCATAATTTGCCTCAATATATTCTGATCAGGCCCCGAGGATATCTGGCAGTTCAGGCTTGTGTTTTCAGACCCACCTGACGAGCAGATACACTCTGTCTCAGTTTTGGACACAAGGTGTTGTCTCACACAAGCAGACTGAGCAGCAGCACACTGTGCTCCTTGATTTACTAATGCTATGCTAATGTGTGCAGGCTACCTGGCTGACTGCAGACACGAACGCTGCCACATGCAGAAGGCAAGCTGCATAAGCAGGCGTTGGGTTGCAACCGGTTGGCAGCTTCGACCTCAAAGTCCGAGGTGGAGACTACTACAGTGGTCTGATATATTTGGATCTATGTGTGTGTTTTCTGAGGTTGCGTATACCACCCTGAATCAGCCATGCGTGCAGTAGCCGTGGAGTTGTAGGTCCTGTGTTTGTGGTGAACCTGCAAGTCCATTATCCTGTGTTACGTACGATACCGCAGCACGCTCGGGAAGCAAGCGCACTCACCTGATGCTGCTGAAATGGGGTAGCCGTTCTTCCTCCACATAATCTGAGGTTCTGGCGTCCCACTGACTTTGCACTCCAGAATGATCTTGCCGCTGATGTTAACTTCCAGATCCGTGAGGTTTTGTATCACATACGGTGCTGCCTTTGCTACAGTCACAGAAGAAAACAGCACATGGTGAGATTTCAGAAGGCATCTCCCACAGCTCTGCCATCCTCTCCCCTTTGGCCACCTGCGTGGCCTCTCTGGGATGGAAGTGGCAAAGATTTGGTTGATAAGTGGTAGCAAAAATCCCCCAAAAGATTATGGGAGGAGTGGGTGAGTTCATCTGGCTTATTTTCAAAGCAACTAAGCTTAGATTCGGCTTCAGCTCGAGCCTCCTTGAGTTTCTCATCCTCTGAAGAAAACAGAGGACAGTGAGTGGGTAGAGCAAATGCAGAGTGAATGCAAAAGAAGAGAGGAGGAGGCAAAGAGGAAACAGTTTGAAGAATTTTGTGTCCTCCATCATGAGTGCAGTTATCTACTTACTACAAAGCATGTTATGTTCATTTATAAAAGGTACAGGAAAGCAATGAATAAAATCACAAGCACAACGTAAAAACTAAAAAAAACTACCTAAAACCTGCAATAAGGACAGCAGTGATGGGTGTTAGTACATTTAAAAGACCTGGTTTGTATAGTGGAAGGAGGACTGATTTGGAGGGGCATTTCCACGCATGTTCTCCAGATGAATTGTCTCTCTGACATGTGCCAGACAAATAACAGGCCCCAGTAACTCTCAGAAGAATGTGATCAGGGTTCCAGTTCTCCCATGGATGTATTCCCAGTTTAGCTGTGTTTTTCGCATAGCCATCATGTGTAGGCGTCTGTGTAGGTGGAAATTTGACTAAATGAATAAAAATATCTGCCAGGGGAGAGCAAAGTGAATTGCCTGGATGCAGAGTGCAGAGAAATCCCAGTGCCTCCATGGCAGGTGATGCTGAGAGGTGGCTCCGGTACCGGCTGTGGGGACAAGCCAAACCACTAGCACTCCGTAATACCAGGGTGAGATTCTTCCCCTTCCTCCACACGTCGGGAAGAGGCAGGTGCTGATGCCATTCCTCAAAATAAACCACCTCCCACTCAGGTATCGGAGCCGTGCTAGCCACAGCTGTGGCGTGGGTGAGCATTTTCTCCTGTGTGTGTGCCTGCGTGGAGGGGGAAGGGACTGTGAGAGTTGTTGGCTGGACGGGGTAGGAGACTGCATGGGAAATGTGCTCGTTCACTTAACCAAGGGTGAAGCCAGCACTGCACAGCCTGGTTTTTACCCAAGTGACAAGCGCTTACAGCAGCATAGCCATCCCTTCAGTCTAAAGGCCACTAATGTAAGTGGAGAAGCCAATTTGAAAACCACTGTCTAATTCAGCTTCTGAAGGACTCTGTCTTCTGCACCCTGGCTTGCTGGTATTTGTTTCAATTTTACTCCATTTCTTGTGCTTTGGGTTTTTCTTCACCATTGGAAGACAGCTAATAAATTCACCCGTTCCAGCAGCACTTTTTCTTCTGAGAAGGCTTACAGCTGATCACTCACTTCCTTCACTATGAGGCAGAAGAATCTTCACTAATTTTTAGTAAGTTTCTACCAGAAGTGTCTTGCCCTTTATATTCATAGCCAAAGAAACCAGGCTTCAGGATCTGTAGTGTTACTATTTTTATGAAAATAGAAGAAAAGAGTCGGTGGATTGGATATAAGTAAGAAAACACTGTTATTACAATGAAGTGCATCTCACTTACCCAGAATAAATGGTACATGTCACTTAGTTATACACTTGACCAGTGACATTTGTGATCACATCTGCTGGGTCCACACCTATTTAGGTATCTATATCATCCCGTCAACTGTAAGTAGGTGGGATCTTCTACCCAAAGTCATATAGATCCGGGGTGACAGTCCCAAATGATAGAGTTCTGTTGTTAGTCACATGGTGGGTGATGCCTTTTCTCCTCAGTCAACACTGTATCTGCACCCAGCATGGAGTTAGGAAGATAAAGTGCAGCTGAAATCACCTTTATGTGTATGGCAAATATTTTAAACAAAACCAGCAGTGGCTGGATGAGTAATAGTTATGGCTAGGTGTCAATCCACATACAGTAATGCGAAAAAATAACGAAACCAGAGCGCAAAGTCTATATTAGGACAGTCCCTAAGAAATGATGGGCACCCTCTCCTTTGAAAGACTTCAAAGGGAGCAGCAGATGCACAGCATTTCTGCTCCTGCAGCAGAACGATAACACGTCCCACTGCCATTTGCCATTGGCAGGACCTACCTCTGACGAGGAGCTGAGTGTGCTGTTCTAGCGTGTCAGTGCTGTTGTGCTGGTTCTGGGCTCTGCACTTGTAGAGGCCAGTCTGTTCCTTCGTGACGTTGGTAATGACCAGTGTCAAAGAAATGGAGTAGTTGTCAGTTTTCTTGATCACTGAGTCACTGAGCGCCGCCTCTGAGGAGGGGTAATACCAGGTCAGGTGACTGTAGATGTACTTGGAGGCCCGGCAGGTCAGCTGGATGTCATTCCCCACAATGGTTGTGACTTGTGGATCTGTTTGCAACCCAAAGGGCACATCTAGGAGGAAGAAAAAACATGTTTACAATTAAGTCACAACTGAGAAGATCTTTGGCTACCTGGTTGCAACTTGATGGTGGAATTTCAAAGACCAGCCGTAATGGAATGAGCCAACTATAACGAGACCCACATTTGCCTGTGCAAACAGGCATTGGTGCTTGTGAGTTAGGTACATGAATGTACCTCTCACGTCCCAGTGCTGACCTCTGGTATGAGAATCATTACTTTTTCAAGTAATGAATTGAAAGTTTATAAATAGAAGTAGTTAAGGGACTAAGAGAGTTTAATCAAGACAGACTTCTATCCAGGTAGACAAATGTGTTCATGAGCTCTTCTCTTTCTATCTGCAATCAGTTCTTGAAAGTATAATTGCATAAGACTAGAGAGACCTATTCCCATTTCTCAGAATTAACACGGTCTGTCTTCACCACTGAACAATCTTCCCAATTCTCTCTTATTTCAACTATGCCAATATTTATTTTCATCCCATGTGCCTTGGTGGATATTTACTTGATCACTGAATGGATTAACTGATCTAATGATGTATAAGTCCTTGAGGCCTTTATATTTAGCAGAGAAATACTTTGAGGCATGAGCCCAATCTATCCACAAAAGAGTAAGCTGTTTCTTGCTACATTTTTAGTAACTTTTCACTCCAGAAAAAAATCAATTTTCCTGAAGTGGTGAACTGAATCCATCTGAAGATGAGAAAAAATGTTTCTAAGTAGAATGCCAGAGTCTGGCCTACAGACGCATTCTTATTACTGCATTAGCCGCCAGAGACTAATTATTAATTAAATTGTGTCTGGAAGATGCTCTTTTCCCTTTTTATTCTGTTACTTGCACTGATCTAGCCACCCAGCAGACTTGCATGAAAGTGCATTGATAACCACAGTGACCTGGAATTATTCTTCTCCCTGTTAGGTCAGGATTTTCAAACAGCTGAGAGTTATGAGGAATCCCTTATAAATTTTACCAGATGTAGTATGGGAATGGGACACTTGGGGAGGACTTGCTCTCGATTACCTTCTGAATATGAACAGTGTTTGCAATAAATCTGATTGATAGATTGTTACTGCAGTACCAAGCTGTTAGTAAGATGCTTTCTCAAGCTAGGATGGAATGGATGGTACTTTAAGAAGGACAGAAGTTAAAGGGGAGCGAGTATGCATTGCACTTGCCATCTGACAAATTCCACAAGGGAGCTGGTATTTGGTCAGGGGCCCACACTGCAAACTCTTGCAAAAAGTGCTGCCGAAGCTATAGCTGAGCATAAATAGTGAGACTGTTGAAATAACCAATCTGCCTTATAATAAACCATATATTATATAAAATATGGAGCCCTGAAGGAGCTTTCAGATATGATTCAAAGTCTCTCTTCTTCACAAGTCATCTGGAAAAGAACCAATAAGCTTTGCTTCATGGTTTTTAAAGACTGGCACCAGAAATGTTTTACAAAAGATCCAAAAAGAGAAGAGATCCCTCAGGCCACAGCTGTGGAAATTGCTATTTTTCTTTTCTTTCCTTTTCATGAAATTTCAGTTTACTTTATGCAGTGTTTTGTTAGGCTCAGTTGCTCTCTTTCTTGCTTAGTGCTAGCTGTACGCTCAAAGTGACTTGTGTAATACATCCATTCTTCACATCTGATGTCCTGTGGTTCCAACATGTCAAGATGATGCTTATCAAAAAGGGGGAAAAGTCTGAGGCCAGCAGAACTTCTCTAAACAAAAAGAATTAAGGTCCAGTGAAAACACTGGGATGTGGCATGAGCAGCATCTCAGCATCCCTCCTGAGTCTGTCAAACCAAAATAGGGAAAAAGTGCCCTCAACTTGCCTTTTGCTTTGTTTCTCTTCTAAGCATTTGCTATTTGCTCCAGCAAGAGTTACAGTACTAAGGCAGATGGATCTTTGGTTAAACTCAGTTCTTTAGTAAGCTCAATGGTCTGGGGGACCTCCTGAGATCCCTTTCACCCTGAATTATCCTATGGTCCTAAGTGCTGGGTCTTGGTGAAATTATAAAGGGATCCCAGGTGAAGTGATGAGGTAGGAATTTGGTCAAGTTACCTGGGGTAAAACACAGTGAACCCCTGCAAATCTGCAGGGCAAGCTAAAGCTTAGCCGTAAGCAGTTAGGCTGTCAGCCCCATCTGCCCTTGCTTCTGCCTCTCAGGAAGCCTTTTCTTCACGAGAATTTCTTTTTACAGCTTGCAGCCCTGATTGTTTTGCAGGGTGAGTTTCCCCGAGTGCCTGTGGGAGAAAGCCCACCCCAGGGGAAATACTGCATCTCTTGGGATAAGGCACTGGCTGGTGTGTGGCGGTGACAGCACGAGCCGGAGCGCCCAGACATCTCTGACGTTTCGGTGCAAATTCCCAGTGAATTTGATGTGTTAACTTCCAAGTCCTAAAATTGTGAAAGATGCTCGACAGTTTTGCCTTGCTGCTGGACTTCACCAGTGCAGGTTTCTTTCTACTGACTTAACATTCTGGGAGCAGAGGGCTGGCTTATTTTTCTTATCATTTCTCCTACTGACATTTTTTATTTAGTATTATGAATATTTTTAGCTGCAACCTGTGCTATTCTCTTCCATCTTGTTATCCTTTCAAGAAGCTCTTTCAGCTCCAATAGAATATTCATTGATTTTCATTACAGTAGAAAGAAAAGAGAGTAAAAAAAGTCTCTCTTGCTCTCCTCTCTTTTCTCCTCCTACCTGGATTATCTGGGGAGTAACTGCAGCTTTGAGAGCACATTATAAGTCAGTTCATCTCTTAGACTACTTTGCTTACACAATCTTGAACCTGAGCAGTCATTAACTTCCTCTCTCTGAACAGATACAGTGTTTTATAAGACTCCTAATAAGTTGGCTAAAAGAATGCACCATGGGGCCTTTTCTCTTTTATCAGCAGTCACCAAACATTTGTCTTTCATATTGTATTACAGTGTAGTAGCTGCGAATTTCTCTCTTGACTGTGCGGGATTCCATAGCAAAATAGGGAAATGAGCCATGGGGGGAAGGTAAAAAGTCAGCATAAATCAAAAGAAAGTCTGGCTCCATTTGTATTTACAAGGAATTAATTGGTTTTAATTTCCTGTGCTTTGCACAATAATCTGTGTAATTCAAAACAACTGCTCTTTCCCAAATTCCATCCCTGTGCCTGTCGGGGGCGGGGGGGGTTGCCATCAGGCATATGCATGTAGGGAGAGTGAGAAAAAGAAAGGGTGAGCCTTACCATCTGAAACAGCACACAGCTTTTCATAAATCCTGTAAACATGTCAGGAATAAGCAAATTGAGAGTGGCAAGCAGTTGTAGAACAACCCGGTTCATACATTGTTCTAGTATCTGATAGAAGATTTTTATCGCATGTTTGAAATATAATATTTTCTTTCTGGTAGAAATCTCTAACTCCATTTTTCTGAGTTGTTTTTGCAAGCAGATAAGCCCTTGAAAAAGGGCTTTTGTTATTATTTGTTATTCTTATCATAATTCATTTATATTCCAAGAACATTCAGAGGTTTCATATGGGCGGGATCCCATTTTGTTGTATGTAGTACAATCATACAAAGGCTAGAATTTGATTTACTGTAGACCTACATTAATATATAGTTGCCCTTTCCAAGGTGCAGACCAGAGATTAGAAAGTAAATAATACTTGTCCATGGCAGAGAATACCTCCAGGAGACAACAGATCAGCTTTTCACTGCACAGGGAAGGTTGCAGTCTGCCTTGGGTGTCCTTTGGTGTGTAACCAGTGGTGGGCAATGACATAAGGCAGTTCTGAGCATCTGATGTCTCGCCCACATTGCCTCAGCCCATGACAAAATAGTCATCTGACTTAAATGGGAACACTGGTGTCAAAACTGTGGTAGGCAAGATAGGCAGGAGATAGATTTTGTTTCCGCAAGAAACAGTAAAAGAGATTTACATAAAAAGCTATAGGAGTTTCTGCTGCCATGAACAGCTTTAGGAGAGCTTCAGTGGGACATTGACAGTCAGGACATTGGCAGAAAGAGCTCAGAGAGGCTTCAGGGCTGTCACTGAATGATAAGATTTCTCATCACGTTGGACCCCTTACATGGTTTGGTTTCAGTGTGCTCTCCAAACCCTGCTGACCCTTCACTGAAATAAATTCTGCTGGCAAAGAAATGATTTAAAAATAGATACCAGTGCTATTTCTGGTCCGTGGGAGTTTTGTGGGGGCTCTGCAGTGGAAGAACAAAATGGCTGTTGACATTATTCCATTGGGATAAATACATTCTTCTGAAATGATTATGGTGGTGTTGAAAACACCAGACTGAAGCAAGGCATGTCCCCAGAAAGCAGGTGCAGCCCAGAAAACACCTGATGAAGTCTCCCTTTAACACTCTCCCATGTCCTGACAAAACATTTCAACCGCGACCTAGTGGAATAGGTTTTTGAGGGAAGAAGAGAGTTTAGCCTTTGTATCAGCTTCAGATTTCTCACCAGGGACAAGTTAATTATCCTAACTTCAGCTGTTTGACAGCAGCTCAAGATCCACCAGTTTGTTAGCTGGTAGGAGGCAATGGGAGACTGGGTCTTTGAAAGCAACAAATTGCTGAACTAACTGGGGAGTCCCACAACTAGCAGCTGGTTTGCAGAGAACAGAGCACTGTGAAGTGCTACAAACATTTGCTAGATGTTGTCCTAAAGGCCCACACGTTGCTTGTGTGCTCTCAGACTCTAAATCAGCCTTTATGTCAGCTTTTAGGTTCAATCTGCATAAAATTTATCAGCCTAGTGATTGTAAAGTGCCCTGCTCAGAGCCTTATGCTTTTTGCACTTCCCCCATTTGGTACCTCACAAAACGTCCCAGAATGTCCCTCCAGCACTGAGACTAGAGGCAACTCCTGGTGAGAATAACCTGGCAGTCGCTTAGCGTCCTCCAAGTGCACCCAGTAGAAGACAGTGCTCTTTTTCCACCTGTGAGGCAGACCTTCAGCAGCAGCTCTTAGAGCAGCCTGGCCACTTGTTGGAGTAATATGCATTACTCAGCAGAGGACCATCATGTAAAGAAACCCAGCAGCAGGTCACTCTGCTGCTATTTTACCACTGCAACATGACCTACTTTAGGATCAGGATGGCCACATTTAGAAAGATTTCATTTATTTCTAATCCATAAACACCACTATTTTTAAACACAGCACTTATAAAAGTCAGTCATGCTCGTTCAGCATCTGCCTCTTCTCCAGAATGGCACAGACTCACAGTCTTTTCTTCACAGGCAAGAATATATCTGTCTTGCCAAGCCCTGTTCGCCTCCTGGTCTGTTTTGGTGGAAACATTTCCACCATAACCACTGTCAGTAATTTTGTCCAGTGATTCATTTCCTTCATAATCAAAATTGCATGATTAACATATTTGTGTCTCAAAACCTTGCTAGATTGATCTTAAAATAAAGAATCTGAAATATCAGCTCACTGTGGGAGAAAAAAACCCCCTACATAACTTTGTTACTAAAATAAAACACAGTTGTGAAAGGTGCGTGGATTGATCTAATCCTTTGAATCTGACCTTATGCTAGTTGCTTATTTAGTTGCTGCAGCATTGGTTTTAGTCACCAAGTATTACAAAGTTCTGTGAATAGCTTGGGAACATACGGCTTTGAGTAACCCATCCAAACATAATAGCTGGCAGAATTCAGAGCAGAAACAAACCCACATAAAGACACAACACTTGGAAGTGGTGAAGAGTAAAATTAATAGCTGGTCTTCAGCCTGCCTTGGACATCTTGCGGACCTCTTATGTCTGAGCTGTATCTCCCAGAAGGGCTTTTTCCTACGTAAATAAGAGTTAGGCCTTTGGAAAATATCTTTTGGAGACTTAAACCCTCTTCTGTCTCCATAAGGCATCAGGGTAGTACAAAGAAGCTGTAAATGGAGGTGCAATCTTTTCCCCATATGGCAAAAGCTTCATTATTGTTGGATGACATTTTTCGTATTAGCACTTCTGGGTAAGAAGAATGGTAGCAATGTTTAGTGAGCCCTTCTTTGGTTAGCCCGATTTGGAATGTGCTGAATTACTTTAGAGCACCATAATCAAACAACGTAGGGCACAAGAGAGCCAGAGGAGTGCAGAGGACTGCCACGAGCAAGCTTCACCCTCAGAACTTGCTTCATGGGGAAGAAACCAAGTAGTGAGAGTCAGACATTTACCTTCCAGGACACTTCTGCACTCTTTGTTCTAAAATTTGTTATTTTGATGCAAATTCTACCAGCCAACATCCACTCATCCAGAAAGTGAGCACAGAAATGATTCAGTTTGTTCTGGTTAAGCAATTGAACAAGGCTGTCCCTGGACTCTTCTCTTTTTTTAAGCTCCCATCTCTCCTAAAAGCATTATGTAGGTCTTGATCTCACTACTAAAGAATTCCTGTGTTGAAAGGTTAAGCAGATATTTGTTTGGATTTGTGTTCTTTGGAGAAATAGCATGTCCACCTCCTCCCTCCTTAAAGGGCACTGGAAAGGCTAATTGCTCAGGCAGGGATCCAATGTCACAACAACTCCCAGTGATATCAGCCCTGGATTAGGTCTGAATATTGGCCTCGCTCACCTTTGCTATGTCTGCTCACTTAATTGGAGACCAACCGTTCTCCTGAGTCAGGGAGAGGCTTCAGGCCTTTGGAAGACTACAAAGGCCTTAGCTTTTGCTAGAGGTTTCATGAGGACAGCATTCAAATGTCATGAGTGTTGCTTCAAGACACGGGCAGATAGACTCGGGGCCTGTATCTGCAGCTTGAAAAGGGCAAAAGGGGCATCAGGCCTGATGCTGGACATGTCAAACTCAGCTGTGCACTGACACAGGACCCAACCTTGCATGTGCTGAAGAGCCTGGGACTGTGTGATTGGGAGTGCTCTGAAAACACAATGTGCAGGTGTTCCCAGAAGTTTTAATGAGCACTCACCATCCATATAAAACTTTAAGATCCCACCAAAATCATCAGCATCAAGTTTTTGTGTAGTGTCTCTTGTGTTGTTTACCTGAGACGTAGAACTCAATGCTTCTCTCCTCTTCGCCGACCTTGTTTGAAGCCACACAGTAATAGATTCCTGATGCACTGCTGTTTTCCATAGTTAGTGTGCTCACAATCTGCCAAGCGAAGAGAGAACATGTAAAGGCTTTGAGTGTAGTGTAGGCTTAGCAGAGAGGCTTGAGAGTAGTGGATAGGTATATGTTTTATGGTAAAAAAACAGTTAACAAAGGAGTTTCTAGTAATGAGTGAAGCTCACAGACAAGTGCTTCAATTAATTTTTTGGTGTCTCATCTCACATCACCTCTTCCCTCCTCATTCCTAAACCTTCCTCTTCCTGTCTCCCCTGTGAAAAACAGGGCTCCCCTTTGACACACTGCCAAGGTCTTTGTGTGACAACATCCACAAAAAGATCAAGTGAAGGACCTGGAAGATTCATCTAAGACACTGGAAATGCGGCCCCACGTCCATCTATTTTCTTTCTGGCTTTTCAGTTATGGTTTCTGGGCATAACAGGACATCCCATTCCTGCATGGGAAGCAGGTCATTCACATGGATGTGGTATAAAGAATATTGCAGGATTTTGCTTTGCTTTACTTTGCTATAAGCCCAGAGAAAGGAGGGATGTGGCCCCTTTGGGCCCCAACTCACTCTTATAAATTGTGCTTAGAAGCAACCTTGATTCCATAACCCTTCCTCAGAGTCTTACTGGAACCTGTGCGGTAAGGAAGGAAGCTCTGGAGAAGCTGCCTACACTAAGACACTTGGCAAATGCAGAAAGAAAGGGAGTATCATGAAGGAGAAGGAAGGAACACTTGGCCTGCGCTTCACGACACAGAAAAAGGAAGTGGTTCAGTTACTCATGGGGCTGAACTCAAACACATCCTTAAGAACTTGTGTTCCTTAAACATCCTAAGCCCCTGCTTCTGTATAGGGCCTTCTCAACGGGAAGCCAGCCATATGGCACTCCCCTGTCCCTGTCATGATGCAACATCACAAGCCCATGGAGGACTATCCAAGGTCATGGCTTTAATTTTTAGTACTTCCTTTGGGCTGCTAGCAAGAAAGCAGGGTCTAACCCACCAAGACAGAGATGTTCTTGCAAGATTACTTTGCTTCCCCTGCAGCCATGCACCTGAGGAACTCTGAGCCCTCACATTTGGAACAAATATCACTTTCTTTGCCATCCTCTCTAAGGACTTTGAGAGTCAAAACTTATAACACCCTCTGGCCCTTTGTCCTTATCTCCAGAGAGCGCTTTGAAGTGCACAAAAGCATCTCTGGACTTTCTTTTTAATATCCTAAACTAAACTCACACAAGACATTCCTTTACTCTTCATAAAGCTGCACCATGAATGTGTCTATAGCTGTGCAGGATGTATTTTCAGAAAGTTATTTAAGATTTTCTGAGCTTTGGCACTTTAAATCCTGTAGAGAAATGAGTTTCAAAGGTTTTGATCCCATGTGCATTTTACGTTCTAATGGGGAACATTTTCAGCAGAATAACGGGTAAATGGAAAAGTGTCTCCTTTTCATGGGCACCAAACACAGAAACTAACCAAGAATAGGGACAAACCAAATTTAGGGGTGACAACGGGAGACCAGTAAACCCAGCTCCCTCTGGTGTCCACCAAAGAAAGAGCTGTGCAGTTCTGATTTATTTATGATGTGAAAATAGCTCTAATTTGGATATAAAATCACCCAGAGAAGCAGTTTGCTCCTCCTCCTTTTTCTATTCCTGTAGCAGTGGGCCTAATGCCACAGGTTATTAACAGGCACATGTTCAGAGCACTACCCCTCACTTTAAGCAATAGACACTGCCTTTTGAATTACTGCTGAATCAGGGCTAAGATCTTTCTTCTCATGATTACTGGGTCTTAGAATTTTATATGTGGGAATAGAAAAAACCAATATAAATGTACGTGCTAAGGACAGAAGGGGATAAATTTGGGCAGCTGTTTAACAGCTATTAGTCTTGCTAAGTGACAGCTTGAGATGGGTAGTTAAGGATAATACTATAAAGCCAGTTAAAATCGTAAAGGGGAATGTAATTATCCAGTTTGGAATATGTCCAAAATGTTACGGGTGACACTGTGACTCTTCTAAAAACTGATCCAATGCCTCAAGCTGCATTTGGTGGCCCAGAGGTAAACGCACACATATGCTCATGAACTCACGCAGATGCTAACGTCTCAAACTACGTAACTCAAGAAAAGTCTGACATAGTAGTGGGAAGAAAAAAAAGAGCAAATAGCTATACTGAGACCTCATCTTAGTTAATCTCAATTGTGTCTGGTGAAAAAAGATGTTAAAATAGTGGTGGGAAACAATCTGGGGACAAATTATTGGGAAAAATTTACTGAGAAAAAGAGAGAAAGTCATTTTCTTGTTTGTATGCTCAAAATCACTGTTATGTACTTGGATACCAGTTTGCAACATACCTGAGCACAAGAGATAACACACTTTACTGTCTTGTCTTAGTACTAGCACCTCCCCAAACCCTCCAAAATGTGACTTTTAAACTAGCAGCATCCAGCAGAGAAATATATGTGATTTCAGAGCTGGCAATGAAAGATTTTGAGCGATTTTCTTGTAATAAGAATGCAAAAGGGGATTCATTATGCAAAAGTTTTTCACTCTAGCTGTGTAGTCCCAGGTAAATCCTTGTGATTGGGAGTCCAACTATCTTTCCAGCATCTTAAATAAAATTCTCAGTTGCCAAACTAACCTAATCTTGGTTTAGTCCTCAACAGAGTGATGCTTGGAACACTAACATGCTATACCAAAGGGCATCCAAATCCCCCTTCCCTCCGTAAGACCACATAGTTTTGTCTTTTACCAAAAAGAGCCTGAAAGGAACATTTAGGAAGCCAGCAGTGAAGTATCTGTAGATCAAGGACATCCCACTGAAATCAAGGATATCCCATTGAAAAGTAGCCCCTATTAACCCAGATGCTAAACCCCATAGTATTCACAACGCTGATGTTCTGGCAGTTGTTCATCACCTGTTGTGTAGGCAACCCAAGTTGAACAAACTTGAAAATTTGAAATTAGTCTGTACTTGGTCGTAGTGGCAGGTAGGGATAAGGGTTTTGTTTTTCTAAATGCCATCCCTATACTTTCAATGCAAAAAGTCTGCAAAAAGAAGTTGAATGAGAACATGGCTTGAACTCCAGCAACCAAACGTCTTTTCCCATTATTAACAGTGAAAACTGTTAGCAGACTTCTCTCTCGGTGGAGTGGCACAGTCCCAGCATTTGGGGACCCAGCGTTTAGCACAGAGTGGAAAAAAATTCTGAGGGGATAATCTACTTTGCGTGCTCAGGCCATGCACCTGGCAAAGGATTTTCCATTCCTGGAATCAGAGCCAGGATAGAAAAGTTTGAGACGTGTTGGCATTTGCCACATCTAGACTCGTGAAATCACAGAAAGACCTTAGCTGCACGGGACCACCGGTGGTCTCCTGTCTGACCTCTTACTCAAAGCAGGGCTCACATCAGAGCTGTTGCTCATGCTTTCTACTGAGAAAACCCTGCTCCCAGACAGAGCACAGCACTTTCTGCTAAGCCTAAATAATGATGCTGATGTGAAACCTGCAATTGCCTTGAAACATTGTGTCTCTTCAGTGAAATTAGGATTCAGGGACTATTTACAGCCTGGAAGTTTGCACTTTTTAGTTTACCTTCCACTCAAGGTCCTTGTCAAGAGCAGTTTGGACTAAATGACACGTTAACCCTTGCCAGTGTACCCCAGCCACAAGTGGTAGCACAAACTATGCGGCTGTTCAGTCCCTAGCTTCTGTGCAGACTGCGCTGCAACCAACGGTAATTAATAACAAATTATTGGCATGTAATGTCTAGACATCTTCCTAGTGGGAGCTGGACTGAGATCCTGTGAGTTCACTGCATACCAAACACCAAACATCGGATCAGTTTTGATTGCCTGTGTTGAATTTGGAAGTAAAGGGCTCCATTTCCTATTACTTAACCTAAAGGCCACCCAATACTGTGAGCCGAAAGAAGGGATTATTAGCTAATAAATAATTGCTATAAAAGAATAAACTAAGTTTAAAACTCAATAAGAAAAGAAATAAAATGACTGATCTCTGAAGAACAGCTATGGCAAGTAAATAGACATTGCTGCTGGGAAAACTCATAATGGAATGGTTCAATAAAGTCCATATGTCTTGCACTGTAACGTTCCCGAACTGATAAAGACAAGCTATTTTAGAAGCAGCCAAATAACATTCCACAGCCATATAACATGAGTGTTTTAAGACATCTTGTAGTAAGGACAGAGCAGCAAGACCTTTTTTAAGCTGGAGCCAGCATGAATTAATATATCTTGTTATTCGTTGCTTTCTCTTTCCTTTGTCTAATCCCTCCCTCCAATAGCTTTAGTTAACAATTCTTCTCTCTTTCACTTCGTTAGCTCTATGTGGGCAAGGATGAGGAGTAGAAAAAGTGGGTGGAAAACGTCTCAGCTGTCTAACTCTGGCAGAGCTGGGGTGGAAGTGGCTAGAGGGAGATGAAATTATAGGAACTTCACCAGAGACCCCGCAAAGAAAATATTCAGCTAGCTCCCAATCCATCTACTTGAATGGCACAGAATAACACTTATTTTTATAGCCTGTCAATTCTGATCCATCTTAGTTCATTCATTCAAAACATGCTAAAGACAAGCATGATGAGAGAAGTCTGTGAGTTGACTGAGAGCTTCGAGGGTGTGCTCTCACCTCTGGCAGTGGGCATTTCTCTCCCTGTAAAATGAGAACAATCATTGCCTTCCTCACAGAGTACGGCAGAGCTGACGGTAGTACCATGTGATCAGGAAAGGTGCTGTGCAGGGCAGGAAACTGGGGAAAACTGAAGGTTTGAGGTGCCTCTGGAGGAACTGATATACATTTCTAGGTCGCATGGACGGATCACTCTCTGGCCCTGGGGCAGGTGGGTAGGTGCTGGCTAGTCATGAGCAATTACCACCCCCGTGCTTCTTCCTCGCACCCAATGATTGCAGCTAAGGGATTTAAGAGGGCAGGGAAGACAAGAGGGCCATTTCTTATGTCCCTGCTGCTAGCCAGGCTCTCTCAAGAAGACCTGCCTAGTAGTCCATGTGCTCCTGTGCCTTGGTAGTGCCTGAAACACCTGGACTAGTCTCCCAGAAAGTGGATGCTTTGTTCAAAAACCCAGACGCATGGCTGTTCACCTTCCCCTGCCACCAGAGACCAGCATGACAAGGCTTGTGGGAGCTCGCTGAAATGGGCACCCACGCAGGGTGACAGACTTAAACAGCCCTACTGAGTTGCTCGCATACTTTTCACCAAACACATCCCACTACTCTAACGTAGTCTTTTTGCTCCTTCAGGAAGTTTAAATCTGGCATTTTGGGGTCAATTTTCTTGAGCAGTTATGAATTTCACCAGCAAGAGTGATGTATGAATTTCGTTGCAGAAACATCCACGTGGCCAGGCCACTCTCTCACATATAGAGGAAAGGCAGAAAAGGGATGAACACCGCCCCCCCCCACCGCCAATGAGGACTGGATTATGTAAGGATCTTGCTATTCTGTTCTGCTACATACTGTTCTCCCAATTTCAGACCAGTATGTTCAGTTTACTAATAGGAAAGAAAACTGAACAGCAACCTAGCTCCTTAAAACTTGAAGAGTATATTCAGGCAATTCATGCTAAAAGCAGTCTTCAGGGGTAGCTACACAGTAATTTAAATCACAAAGTGAAAAGTTCAATATTGACCCCAAACCACCAGGAAAATTAAACTAGCACGATGCAATTGCCTCAACCACTATTTGAGTAAAACTTCAGTAAAGTATGTAATGTTAACAATAACCACATGCTTTTCGTTAGGAATGAGACTCAGCCTTTAGAAGACAAGAGGGAGTGAAAATCACTTCTTTGTCTGTGGAATAATAATAATGAAATAGTCATTAGGATGAAGATGACAAAAGACCTCAATTTTAAATACCACTTTTGTCAAATAGGTGTCTAAAGATCTTGATGTGATCAAAGATCACATCAAGCATCAGTGATCTGCTGGAAAAATCCTTGCTTGCTGCCCCGCAAGCTAGCTTTTGAGCAAGATTGTGGATCTGGTAATTTCTGGAGGTTTGTTCCTGTATTCTTAGTAGCTCTAAAAAGTTAATGCATTTTTTCATATGTTTCTGAACCAGCATGTGTTGCTACAGTTCTTCGAGGGTGAATTCTAGGGATGCTGAGAAATCTTAGGGACTAGGTAACTTCCACCTTCTGCTCTGAGACTCCAGCTATCACTGGATAGGCTCAAATCACACAGGAAAAATAACCATTCTCAGCTAATCCCAGCTTTATAACACAGTCAATAAAAGCCACACTCAGACTCCAACATCTTTATTATTTCATCTGGCTAGTCAATGCAGATGAATTACTTGCTAGGACATGGTGGGAATGGATTGGGCTGTTTCCTGTCTATTCCATTTCTGGTGGGAATAACGACTGATAAAACACAAGGAAAAGTTTGAAGGCTATGAGTTTTCATCAGTGTCTTTTTTTGAATTATATTCTATTATCTAAAGACTCCACTTAACACAGATAGCCTTGGACTTCAGAAAGGGGGAAGTAGAGGAATTGTCTGCTAATGTAAGCAGGGAGACAAAGTGCTGAAACCTGAGATTCATAAAATCTAGTTTTATTAATTTGAATAAATCTTAATGAGGACATAAAAATCATTAGGAAACACCTCAGAATGTGTTTTCAAGCAGTGGATCAGCAGGAGATGAAAATAATGAATATACTATAAATTGTAAAATTATGTAACTTGTAAAGAAGTATTCTTATGAAACTTTAATAATGAAATATGTAAAAGCTTAAAGGGTTGTAGGCTGAGCTCTTGAACATGTCTAAAAAATGAACACTTGGGGATGTCTGGAGTCTATAGAAAGAGCAGAGATGGCTGGGCAAGGCAGAGCAAGGAGCAGCCTTGGTGGTACTCAAGGGGTGAGCAGCAGCAAAGCTCTTGGGAACAAGAGGAGTCCTTCTGAGGACTGCGTGGGGTCCTTGTACTGAAGTTCCCTCGTGGTCCTCATTTCCACCAAGCCGTTGTGCCTCCCTTCTCCTAGCACTCTAGTGTCCACCATGTTTTACAGGCAGGAAACTCAGGCACGTGGTGACGTCAGGACTGACCTGTGGGTAGGTGCCGTGGTGTCCTCTCTGGGAGTGGAGCACTATTTCTCCTCTGGCTGCTGTACTTGGAGATTGCTGCACCTTTTCTTTCTAGGGAAATTGAGTGAAAGCTGGGAAGTCCCTAATCATGCACCAACATAGACTGAGGATGTGTTTGGAGTGCGCCACTGGATCCAGGAGCTCTGTGGCACTCCTAAAACACCTCAATCAGAGACTGCAGCCAAATCCCATCTTAAGTCCACTAGCAAACTAAAATTTCACCCAGCTGCATATTTGCCTCAGCAAACTTCTTAAAAGAAGCAATGGGAGTGGTGTACATATGCATAAACCAAAGAAAAATGTTTCTAATTTTGTGTTGTCGAGGTATCTCACTGTCCCAGCATTCTTCACTTTTATGTGGGGACTAACATAACTTTAAGACTGATCATCAGGTATCAACTAAGCTCTTGGACACCAGACCATATATTTAGACAGACTGTATATATGGAGGGGAACAGTAGCCGTGAGAGCCATAAAAGTCTTGTCAGTCCATATAGCAACCAGAAAGTCTTAGAAAAGGAAGAAACTTTGTAGGTACATGTCACCAACCTCCATTTTTTACAAGTAGTTAGCACTTTGTAGGTAGTTGCTTTTACCTAAGATCCAAAATTCTTAGAGAGTACATTAAAACCAGAGCTTAAGGGGCACTATGCCATCTAAATAAATCTAATTTATAAATATCTTCCAGCAAGGGGAAAACTCAGGAATGAAATGAGAACACTGATTTTCTCCTTCCCAGCCCAACCTCCATGTTTTCAGAGCTCTGTTTTAGATTATGTTTAGAGCTGGGAAGTCTCCATGAGAAAGAGCAGATGCCTAAGCCACTGATCCTGCCAGATGCTGATTTAGTCTGGACCCAATCCAGAAGAGCACTATAGCTTTGTGCTTAACTTTAAGCATGGGAGTAGCCCAATAATTATCATGTGCTTAAAGGTATACCAGGATATGAACTGCAGCATTCAGCACCTTGCAGGATTAGGCACTAAACTATCTGAAGCATCCACCTTGAAACCTGTAGCTGCAAAACCACTCCTAAAGCCACAAACCTCTGTAAGTCCAACAGGGGTAAAACATCTGTCTGAGCCAGACCACAGCATCTTCTCCAAGGCATAGCCAGAAGCCTGTGAATCTAGAGCAGAACAGCTGCAGCAATTTCTCAAGGCTTAGCGTGGACGTGTGTCAAGAATATCACACAGTATCATCACAGGTACCCGGGAGGCATTTAGCAGATAATTCATGGCTGGGATCTTTGCAGGTCATGCAGGAAGTGTGCTCCCGGTGCTGTTTGGAAGGGGAAGCAGACAGGGAAGAGTAGAAGGAAAGAGGTCTTCCCACCTTCATTGGCTTGGAGTTGGCAACCCAAATGGGTAAAGAAACATTGACAACTCCAACTGAAACAGGCAGGTCCTGCAGGCACTTACACACTCTGAAAACCAGGCTATCTCTGGCCACCGTAGGCCTCTTAAATTACACAGCTGTTTAACTCCTGCTACTGGGAGAGGAGGCAAGGTTGGACAGCTCTCTAAGTGCTAGGCATTTTAATGAACTCAGAGTCCTTATCAGTTGTGCGTGCTTCACAGGACCCCTCTTGCACTGAACTGGTCTTACACTTTCTCAAGGCTGAGGGACACAGAGAGTTTTTTGACCCAAAAGTCTTTGGAGAGTTTTAAACAGGGTATGTGACATCATTGTCAGAATCCTGGCATTTATAAACAGCGGAGATCTGAAAATGATCCCAGGGCTGTGGAATTTAAAGCATGCTAACAACCGGCAGCAGCTTGGGAACTGCGGGGAGAGAGCTCCGGGTGAGGGCAGCGTCCCCTCCATAAAGCCCACTGCTATTTCATGACATCATTACTCAGATTTTCATCAGACACATACCTTTCTTTTATCCCCATGCTTCATGGTTATGTTTTCAATGCTTCTGATCTTGTTGCCTATGAACATGTTTTCCTGAACTACAGTTTTTTGCCCATCGGGGTTGCATCTGGAGGTAGAAAAACAAAGGTGGTGTTAAAGAACCCGACTGACTGCAGATAACCCAGGGAGGCATTATTAAAGACAGAGAATGTCATTCTTAGACAATAGTCTTAGGTCTTAAAAACTCCTAAAAGCTATTGCTACTGGAGGTTGTTACCTCTTCGTGAAACTACTGTATTCCTTCATTGCAACATTTCACAATTATTTATGAAACACCTTGATAGAGGTAGACAAAGATCAGTATATGACCAGCAAGGAAACCCCCCAAACTTTCTGAAGATTGAAAATAGAAAATACTGGACAGCTAATTAAATCATGTGAGTTGAACCTGGCTAATATGAGTTATACTCCAACTCAGTGAAGCTGTGGCTTTTTAAGTGCTCTTTAAGCACTTGCAGTGCATTTCAAAATTCAAGATGCCAGTCATTTAAAATGGTGGAGAGGTGAATGTTGCTGAGTGTGTCTGTCTGTCTGCTAAGGTCTCCCACATGAAGTACAGGCTGAGGGAGTAGAATGGATAAATACTGGGATAACAATAGCAGAAGGCTCTTTTAATATTGCATACTCCCCAGAAGATAACGACATCTCAGTCAGTTATCAATCTTCAGTTTTGAATTACGGGCAAAGAGCAGTGTCTGTAGCACATCATGTGAAAGGTGTATCTGCACCGTCCAAAGCAAAAGGTTTTTCGGTCTTCTTTAACTACAACCCTTGGAATAAATGAGCAGAGACACAAGCCTTCTCACACTTAGGAGCATAAAAGGCTCCAGCAAGGCTAGAGCTCCATGCATCCTGGCTGAGGGTGCTGCCAGCTGTGCAACGCGAGGCAGCCTTTCATTTTAAAGTTGCCAGTTCAGCTCCAGTCCAGCATGGCTGAGTGTTATGAACTACGGCTCCATGACGGCAAGTTAGTGAAGTCAGTTCCGTACCACAACTAGCTGCAATTGCACCTTGCACACAACGCACGACAGGAAAACGTCCTTACTGCTCAGGCACGGCACTTCCCATGGCTGGTCCCAGCTGCCTCTGAGCCCACCGTAGCAGATTAGGATTACAAGAGGTAAAATGAATATGGACTTCTATAGGTGATGACCAAGGGCCAATGCTGCAGAAAACTAATCCATAAATCAGCCATGCCTTTGCCAAATCTGCACAAGACACATGGGTAACACCCTGGGTCAAGGGAGGGTTTATAGGTCTCAAAAGAGCCTAATTAGAAGATGTCTTGAGTGATTTCCTGCAAGGCACAATTCTGTCTTGAGGATGAAGGGAAAAAACTCAAAGGAAGCAATCACATCACAGCTATAAGGAACAACGATAGTGTTTTGGGATTCAAAGTACGCTAGTGAGGAGGGGGAGAGAAAGAGAGAGAGAGAGGAAGTGAGACAACAGAAGGAAATGGGGTCTGTGTCATTTCCCACAGGAATCCTCCTACAGCTTCTGCTGGAAAAAGATAAGGCTGCCCCGGAGGCCAGAAGAGGTAGACACCACACTGCAATTGTATTTAAATTGATAAGATCAGAGAGTCAGAGAGCTGGAACAAGGGTTATACGAGGTCTTTTGCCACCAGGTCACTGGTTCGAATCTGTCTTAATTCGGCCTTCATGACCAATTCCCTCTCCCTAGACAGAAAGGTCTGGAAAAGATTTCAGGTCATCTCTGTGGCTTTCCTACAGAATGCATACCCTGTTTCCTCATGATGTTTTCATTCTGCTCTTGCTGAACACCTCTGAAGCAGCAGCTTGTATGCCTTCTGCTGACCTGCGACGCCAACAGCCCTACCTCAGACTACAAACCTCTGCCAGTTTGTTTCTGCAGGAGCAGTGTAACTACCTAAATGAGGTAATGGGCTACTTCCCTTGTGGAGGGACACTAGGTCACTTTTTAGACCCAGCTTGAGACTAGATCACCCAACATCCCTGCAACTGCTGCAGTAAAGAACCTGGGAAAGGAGATTCTCTGTGATTTTTCCCTGTCTCATGACTTGCCATTCACAGCATTTGGAAAAGCTTTGAAATGGTGAGAGGATAAGGAACTATCCACCAATTTGCTCTCTTGCTTCCTAGACCTGCCTTCATTGTTTTAAGGATGGAAAACCTGACTTCAGCCTTCTCACCGAAGGGAAGAGTTAAAGTGCAGTCAGAAATGTTATACATGGCTACTGTACGTCCCCCGGGCTACCAGGGGAAGTATTCAGACCTTAGCCAAGACCTCTCTCTATAGATCCCTCTGCTCATATAACAGCAGGAGCAAAGAAAATGTCTACTTGTAGAAGGCAAATCTCAAAAGGCATCTTGTGTTTTAACTCGCCTCATTCCTCTCTGACAGTTTCGACCCAGTGACTTGTTTTTGTGTCCTCACACCTCAGGCTGCCTCCAGACTTTAGCAAAGAAGGGTCCTCAGTAAGGTGTGAAGGCCTGGTTACCTCTTCCAGCTTCTGCAACGCAGATGCTGCTGTAAGAGCCCTTGCTCAGTGTGCACTAGTGAAGACAGCTCTTAGGAAGTGGCATAAATTCCATATGGCAACTAAAGGAAGCAGAGGCTTTAGCAGGTTTGTCTGACAATAGCTCTTAGAGGGGAAAAAAGTATGTTACCTCTACACAGAAAGCACCTGTCTCTTTTTTCTTTGTCAACCATGCAGGCTGCATCCAAGAGGTGTAAGGAAAGATCCTGGTAAGTCAGAGGGGCATTGCTGGTCAAGTTAAAGAAAATTCAAGCCTGATCTTTCATCACTTTAAACTTACTTGGCAGAATTCTGATAATATAGAAGGTGTTTGTAACTCCAAGAAGATCATACACAGCTAGATGTCTGCTGGTTTCATAACCCTTGAGATCTTCAGGTGGGGAATCACTGCTTGTGATTTTTAACTAAGATAAATAAGATGTACTGGAAAGAAAAACTGATCTGAAACTACCAAACCATTTTGCAACATGTTCACCTGTAGGAATGTCCACTTACAGTGTGTCTGTGAGGCTGCAGGGCTGCCATTTCCACTCGATCTTCGGGTCAGGATTCCCGCTTACGGTGCACTGGATTTTGTGTTTACTTCTTAATTCCACACGCTCAATCTTATCAAAATCAGTTTCCTTTTCATAGATTTTGGGTCTCTCTAAAGAAAAAAAAACAACACACCACCAACATAATAAACTCAAAAAAGCAAATTTACATCCATAGTCATAATCTCGTTTCCATCAAAGGTTTTGAAACCTTTCTCTGTCATCACGGAGAGACAATTTAGTGAGGATTGCTGAAGTTGTAGCAATCCTGCAATACTGAAAGTACACATCCGCAGGAACATGGGTATTAGTTGTGGGGTTTCAGAAAATGCACTGAAATGCTACCGCATTCATCCTAATTGCTTTCAAACGTTGTCTTAGACTTGCTATACTTCTGGAAAATTTATGCCATGAAACATCTGTTGGTCAGGGACTGCAGGGTCAGGCTGTTAGTGTAAGTACTGTGGGCAAAATAACATTTGACTTCTGATGTCACCTCCTGAGAGGATCCTTATCAAACAGCTCTGCAATGTTATTTACCATTGTGCAGGTTCTCCCCAGGGTTTTGGAGAAAAAGTCTTTCTGATCTGAAAACCTTGCTGTCCTATTCTGTTTATGTGTAACATGCACTGGATGAAGGGGTGAAGAAAGCAAGGGAAGAAGTGGTGGGGAGAAAACACTTGTAGAGTAATGCCAAGAAATTCTCACCAATAGCAAAACCATTAAAAATGTCGCTGCATTATTCGCATCTGGAGGGGTTGCAAGATCACACTCTCAGAGTGGAAAACTCACAAGAACAAACTTTTGTGTGACACTTTCAGGGCTGCTTGTTGCCAGCAGGAAAGAAATGCTTTGTCCCATCTACTTCCAGCTCCCACGGGAACATGCGAAAATGAGAAAGAAAGCTAAAAAATCCCCAAAGTGTACTGAACTTTTGCTAACCTCGGAGAGGGTGGGTTTGAGTTTGGGGTGAAAGCACAGCTCTTCCCTTATGCAGACAGCTCTGCCCATCCCTAGCCATATCTCTTTGTCTGCTTCTCATAACAGGAAATCAAACAGATTTATTGGTCGGGGTCCCTCTGTGGAACACCTCTGTGCAGCCAAGTGTGGCTGCTTTACACTGAGGGCTTTTGACAAGTTGGGAAGTGAATGTAGATTAGATTTCTATTTTTCGGGTTAACTTATTTTTTCTGCTGTCAAGGAGGCCCCAGATATGTAAATATGAGCTACTGCCCACCTCATCAATCTTGAGCCCTTTCCCTCTTTTTTTCTTTTCCAGCCCTCTACTCTTACGAGAGGACTGACCAGGCTGATCCCATGTCTCGGTGGGATCCTCGCTTTCCATTTCTCATGGCTGCCAGGTCAGACTCTGAAAGATCTTCCGACCTCATCACTGCCTGAAAATACATCAGTGTTTCCTTCTCCACCACATGAAAGGAATATTGACTGTAGCTGGTTCAGCCATACCCGAACTCCCATGCTATAGTAAACTATTAGCTGCTTTAAAGAACCTTCATTAGGTCCTGATTAACATTTCACTTGAAAAACCCAAACGATGGGCCTTGTTTGGTTTTGCTCTTGTATTGCCTTTTGCTTTTTTGATCCCCTTTGGTTGAGTCTTGTTTCCTCGGCAGATGATGTTTTATCAGGCTCCAAAAATCCACTCCTCCCTCTGTCGTCCCTTCAGAGAGGGAGAGGAATTGTCTGCTCGTGAAGGAGAAGATGAAGAAGGAAGCAGATGGGAGAGGACTTCAGGCTGTGGTTAGGGTCTCTCAAACTCACATCCTCACCTGTAACATGGACACAGGCTTTCCTGCACCACATCACTCTGGGTTATGCAGCGTATCGCTGATCAAGTGCTTTGAGATTTGTGAGCAATTCACAGGACAAATTATTGGGACTAATGTTGAATTTCCTTGTAACTGGCATCTCATTTCTCATCAGTAAATTATTTCTGATCATAAAAATAATTTTGTAAAACTCTCTGGAGAGAGAAGCACATTTTTCATTATCTCAGACATTTTTCTTTTCAGTCTCAGATCCTGTGTTTGGCATGTCTGGACTGACCTCAAAGCGTGATTTTCACTTGGAGAAAGAGACTCTAAGTTCAGTGTGAAAGGTTACTCAAGTGTTATGTGAAAGGTTACTCTAGTGTTATGTTTCCTGGGCTGTAAGAATAAAGCTTTACGCACTTGGGGAGGGAGACAGTATGTTTGTGTGGTTTTGTACGTGTGAAAGAGTATGGGGGAACAAGGTTTGATTACAATGTTTTAGTATTAAGAGATTTTTCCATACTCTTGGTGAAATGATGAACACGTTGACTATCATTTAAATTATCTTTCTAAAAAAGAAATAATAATTTTAACTTGATCTAATTCAAGTAAGAACATACATGAGTGACAAATGAATTCTTAATTCCACAATTACTTTACTGCATGGCACTATTAAATATTTCTTGAGACCTAAAATGAGTCAAAATGATTCATCAATTGAAATAATTATTATTTATGAGGCTTAAGCAATTATTTTCTTAAAACTTGAGGGGCTGGCTAAAAAGGCCTCCCCATCATTTCTTTCACAGTGCCTTATAACACAGTTAGTGTGGGGTCGTAGCTAATTATGGGCACGACACTCAGAAATTGAAGCAATTTTTGTAAGTGTCTCTCTTTTTCCCTGCAAAGGTTGCAACAGTGGTAGGTGTCATTCTGCAAACAAGTCTTACTGCACTGCTACTGCAGCGGGGACGAGGCCCTTCCACAACTTTGAATGTGCCACCTTTGTGTGTTGTAAGGGTGTTACAGCGGGCCCAGCGTGCTGCCAGTTTGTGATGCGGAATGCGGAGGACTCATAAGGGGGATATGTCATGGGCTGAAAACTTTCCAAACCTCTGCATGCTGTCATGGCCACTTTACCTCTTACCGTCCCCGCTGAAGGCAACCGAAGCTTTTCTGTTCACTTTGCTCGCTGCTGGGCCAAATCCTATTTCCAGAAGTTGCCTCCATCAGTGATGGAAACAAGTTAACTGGCTTCTGTGGTGGGTACTGGCCTCTTAGATCTGCTCAGACCATGACTGGATAGTTGGCTCAGAGGGCTGGCATCTGCAGCAGTCTCACCTGCATAAAGGCTCTCCACACCGGTGTGATGAGGAGTTTTTACCCTAAAGCCAGGGATTATCGTAGGTACACTTAGTAGTGTATTTCTCAGATAACTCACTCTCTCCTCCAAACAGTGCTTTGCTTTCTTTTTCACGTTCGCTTACTAAGCAGCATGGTGGATTATGCACAAACTGTTGTTTATCTTTGCTCACGTTTAGGTGCGAGGTAAGGCTTGGGGTACGAATCCATTTGGAAGCACTGACAAAATCCAAGTGTATTTCTGGTTGCACCTAAAATTATGCATCTAAAGTGTGGATTTCATCAACACACACACATCTGCATGTTTATTGCTGGTTTTTAAGCATAAAAAAACCCAAAAGCTGTTGGGAATGGAGAGCTTTAGCAGGCATCGAACTAATGGCGGTACAAAAGTTGAGTGAACAAGCGAGTGGCGTCGGCACAGACCCTGCAGTGCACCTTGCCTCCTCCAGCAAGTGCAGCGCAGAGTTCTCCTTCCTCCTTGAAGCTCTGCGACTGTGCCAAGAGCCTGACCTACAGCACCCTCTGCTATCCTAACCTTGGGCTCACCGAGCGCCTTCCTGCAGAGCCTTGTCCCCAACCAGCAGTCCTGCCTGCTACAGCAGTGCTGAACTGCAAGAGGAGATCTTTAAATACACTCCATTCCCGACCTGAAGTATCCTTTGCTACCCCACTCCTTGCTTCCCACCGCCCCCCACACCGAGACCTGCCTGCTTACTTTCAGCCTCCGCCTCTCATCCCTTTGCTGTTGCCCTCCCCAGGGCTGAGTTTTCTCAAGCGAAAGCCAAACAAACCTTAAAAGCTTTCCCATCTCTTCCTACATTTGGAATGCACAATGTTCAAATGGCTCAAAATGTATCGAAATAAATGGGGTTTTGTCCTCTCTGGCTTAAAGTGTGATTGTATCCCCAGCCCGCTCTGCAGAGGTGCAATTGCTGGTGTGAGAGCTGACCTGAATAACTAAAGACTTTGCTGCTGCTGCACTGTGAAATGCGATCAAAAAGCAGTTCTGCTTACTGTACATTTCCAATTGATCAGCGTTATGTAAATCTCACCTTACTTTCTGGTGTTATCTTTAGTTTGTAGCATTAGGAGCAAATAAGACATACGAGGATTAGGACATTAACCCTCTGGCATCACCCCTTTTGCTGGAGACTCTTCTATCTCTAAATTCTTTGCAAATGTTATTATGGGGTTGCACACTTGTCACCCAAAGGAGCAGCCAAATATAGAGGACAGCACATAGAAAGTTTCCCTGCCTTTTTTAGAGAAACTTTGCTTTATTTTCAGTGACCCCTGACTGAACTGCTGTTTACGTACCTTCCCCACTACCATTTAAACTGGGTTTCCAAAAATCTTTTTGAAATCTTTTCAAAATCTTTTGTGCTTAATCTTTTCACATTAAGCACATCATTAAAATAACAGAGTGGTCCAGTGAAGCACTTAGGCTCAATCTTATGTACTCGATGGACCTGGGGCTTCATTAAAACTATTGATAGAGCGGCAACTTGTTTTCTGTTTATCCTTTCTGTTTCCCAAAAGGAAAAATAATTCACACTTTTAGCATCTTTCATCTGATGTTTGTACGGCACTTAATGGAAATATAAGCTCTGCAAGTTGAACCAGCTGAATATTCTGTAAGGTAGATAGGAAACTCATTAATGCAAGTTCGGACTGGTCAAGCAGTATGGGAAAAAGAGGAGGAAATTTCCCCCAAAGTAAAAACACTTTGTCTGTGTTTGGCTTACAAGTGATTTCTGTGGTTTGGTGTTTTGTTTTTTCCTTTTTTGTTAAAAGGAAAGGAAGAAAAAAAAAAGAGTTAAATGACCTGAAAACAAAACTTTCATTTCAGGCTGAACAGAACATTGTGTTTGACCCCAGCTGATTTTGTCTGGGTGGTTTTCTTTGTTTCGTTCTGTTTGCTTTTTTGTTTTATTTTGCGCAGCACTGCATACAAGGCTGCTGTGAAATGGGTGCATGGCATTGTCCCCACAGTACCTCTGAGGAAGCAGATGCCAAGATGAAATGAGCGGCCAAAATCTCTCCGTGAGTCAATACTACGGCAGGAATAGAATTAGGCTCACCGATTATCGGTCGCCTGTCTAATCTCTAGCGCACACACCCTGCTGCTCCATTGTAAGCTGCAGTTATGGGCTGGGAATGCCAGCAGGGTGGAGGCAAATGGAAGAGAAACCATGCAGTTGGGTACTGAATGAACAGACATTAAGAAAAATCACAGGACACTTGCCCTACCCTACGGGGAATTTTGTTGTTAAAATGGCAGTGCAGCTTGGTTTTGTTTCTTCTGACCTTGTACTGTCACTTTTGGACGTATCTACCTTCACCTTGTAGGACGAAAGCTGTCTTTTCCAGTCTTGTACCACCTTTTCCAGATCTGTCATTCAACACCGATGTAGCCAAGCTTTGGGAAAAAAAAGGGGGATTCTCTTGTCTGTGTCTCCCCATCTTATTTTTTGTGGCTAAACAGAGTTCAAAAGCAAACATGTAATGATGAACTGGTTAATTTTTAGCAGAGCAGGCAGTTTTCTAGGATTTTTGTCTCTGCCCCCTTTGCCTGCTTTTCAAAAGAGAAAAACAACAGTTAATATACCTGCAGGCTTGGCTGAGAGGCAGCATGGAAACCATGTGCTGCCGCTTTCTGACTTCCCCCCACTACTCTGGTTTTTAAGGGCTGTCAGAGAGAGATTGCTGCTGCAAAGACGTGAGTTGAATGCTTCAGATTTTTTCTGGCAAACTGCAGCAGGCCCCCACCCTCCTCTTCCTAAAATTGCTTTGGCTACTTCCAACAAAATGAAAATAGCTCATCTGACTTTTTCATTAGGGGTTCTCCTGGGAACATACAGAGGCTGAGTGGAGGCTGGACCGCAGAGCTGCAAGTGTGCAGGGTTTGCATGATGTCAGTGAGAAAATTCTTCATAATTTGCTAACAATTAGCGTGCCGGAATGGCCCACTACAGTCTGTTTGTGCTGCTACATTTTTTCTTTTCTTTCATATATCTCCCAGAAAAAGTCAGGTGTTTCTTTCCTGCCTGTCTCTGATAAATGAGACTTGAAGGATAGACTGGAGCACTGTATTACTTTGCCCTTGCTCTTCTCAGCTGAGTGTCCTCCCCACCCAAAGCGCTGGCCACAGCCAGTGCTGCCCGTACCCAGGAGAAAAGCAAAGCAATGGGCTTGGGGAGGAACAGCGGATGGATGGAGACAGGCAGTGTTTTATTTTGGGGTTTCTAGTTTGCTTGGCTAGCCCAGGAGGTGGAAAATTAGCTTTTCTATTTTGACTTTTCCTGAATGGCTCCTCCAAGGAGCTATGCAGGAGATGGATATGAAACACAATGGAAAACCAGTCCTGGCAGGATACCGAAGCATGCAGGCAAGGTGAAGCTTGATCATTTTATGTAGCCCTTCTTCCTGTATTTGGCTCAGTCCTTTAACCTAAACATCAGTTGGGTTGCACTAATAATCCAAAGAAATACCTGTTTCCCACAGTGCAACAGTGTCCAACTTAGAGATTTCAGAGGCCCTTCCATGAACAACAGACTACAGGAGTCTCCCCTCTGTCTTCAACTGGCTTTAAATGAGATCCATCACTCCAAGAGCTCTTTTTCTCTGAACTGGCATAGCCCAAATGTATTAAACTCATCCTGAAGGCTCATTTCCCTCTCCAGGCTATTTCTGGGTCTGGTTGAGGTGATGGGGTACTGTTCACATGGATCACCGCATATTTATTAACTTCTATGAAGATCACTGGGGACTCCTTTGATGTCAACTCATCCCTTGCAAGCCAAAGTAGGTCAGGCACAGAACTCCCTTTGACTTTGATTTTAAACCAAATATGAAGAGCTGGCCTGACTACAGAGTAGGGCAACATATGCATCATTAAGTGCTCTGGAGCTAATTCTCCCTAGTAACAAATCGAGGTACAGCTGGTCACCTTGCTGACATAACAAGGAGCACATGGCAATACACACATGAATTCTCCATGCACCCCTTTTATTCCAGTTCTTGCCCAGGAGAGAGGGAATTCATAAGGAGCCTGGGAATTACTACTGCTTATGGTAGAGGCTATTTCTAGAACTTAATCCTGTGTTTCTTATAGATACAACACAAGAACTTGTGGGATCAAGGACTTTACAAGGGAATGTAATTTCAATTGAGTAGAGCAGCTGGAACCCAAAGCAATATTTGCTGGAAGAGCCTTGAGGGAGCACAGGGGAGAAACTTTGGGACAAAGAAGAAAGGCAAAGTGATGAAGGAGGTTATTCATCCCATTTTTTGAATTAACTTATGCTTCAATACAGTCTTCACTTACAATGTGGTGGTCAGAGCACGCTGACTGCTCCATAAAGGGCTCAGCAAGAACCCTGATAGATGCAGATGACTTGTGCAAGGGTGAAAATGAAATGCAGTCTGCTTGCCCATAAATAGATTTGAGGTTTTTTGTTTATGTTTTGTTCTGAAACAGCTTTGTACTCCAGCCTGGAATAACTCTTTTCTCCCACGTTTCTCTTTCTTGGCTGGCTCAGATGTGCAGCCACCAGCTGTTTGCTAGGATTGTTCCTTCTCCTTGCTCCCTCCCCTCCAAATTCTTCAGGACATTATTTTCTTGAAGCTTTTCTCAATAAGAATTTAATCAAACAAAACAAAAACACAGCAACCCGCCGCTTCTTGGACAGTGTTTGATGTGTAAATATGTAAAGAAGGAGTGTTTTGAAAATGCAATCAGCTACCTCCTGGGGACTGGAGTCCTACAATGAGCCAAGGCGACTCCACAAGGGAGATATGTGCTCCTGCAAGGTTAAATTCCAGCTGCAGTGGGAGCACGGGTGACCAGAGGCACAGCTAAGCCACTTCTTAAAGAGACATTTTTTGAATAGCAGCATGATCCTCCTCCAGGCCAGGCAGCACTCGCACGTCTTCATGTGCCTCCTTCCTGCATATTGTCAACCAGGTCCTCGCCTCGGGCCAGCATTGCTTTCGGTTCCCGCCCTGCAGGTCTGGGAGTTATTTGCCCGTTTTGCTCCTCCTTGCCCCTGTCAAGCTGAGACGATGGATGCCTCTGCTCTCTGCAGATACTCATCACTTTTATGGCCATATCAAACATGGCGGGGAGATGGCTCCTAATATTTTACTTATTACCATGGAGTGAAAAGCCTTGCACATACAGTGTATGCTTTATGTCAGAACTACTGTGATTGCTGCCGATTGAGTATACGGGAGGTGACTCCAAGGAAAGCCTGCAGCAGTGCTGGTCTTCTAGCAGGTCAAGAGATACACTGCATAGAAGCTCCTGTCCTGCAGGCTCAAGCAGATGACTTGTTATCTTGTTCTCATCCTGCTTAAAGTGTTCTCTTCTGCTGCTGTTATTATTGAATAAAATACACTGCAAAAATTAATACAGTGCCATTTGATGAATCAGTCCTTCTGCTATTTATTCTTTGTTCATGAACAAGAATTCACAACACTATTAACTTTAAACTCCCTCTCCACCTAGTTCAAATTCAGTGATGGGTTTGTCACAGCGTGCTGACTGCCAGTTACATGACCTGTGATGCTCAGGAACATTGGCGATGTATTATTTTGAAGAGACTCACAGGAGAGGGGGCTGTACACTTACTTATAATTTCTTCAATGCAGTGTCCCCTTGCAGCAAAAGAAAACATTCAAATGACATTTATCTTCTCATTCAAAAGTCTATTTAAATAATTTTCAATCTTGTCATTAATAGTCTAAATCAGAACTCACTCACTTTCACAGATGCAGTTCTGAAATTTAAAAGACTGGCCCTGGCTTTGGGGGAGCAATGCTGTTACTCAAGAAGATTGTTACTTCTCAGTACTAGGGAGCTGGTACACAGTTATGTACTCAGCATGAGGCTTGTTGGGTGCTGAATTGCTGCAGGCTCCACCTTTTAGACATGATGCAAAACTGATGCTCCTACCACCATGTTCACTTGCAAGCCCAAGAGGATTTTTTCCATCAAGTTCGCTAGTCCCTGCATTCAAATTCCAGTTTCAGTAATTGCAGACTGCCTATGGTTCTAAGCAGAGACATTAATCACCCCTCCCAGCTCAGAGGTGGTTGTGTTTCCATGGTGGGCAAGGTAATCCCTGCATAAAACAGCTAGAAAGTGTTTTGGCCTCCTTCTGCACATCTAAGTGCCTGCTGAAACTCCAAGCAATTTAATATATTCTGGTGCGATACCAGGATATCAGCCATGATGACTGGAGATAAAGTGTCAGGTTATTTGTTGAGAAGCTAAGGGAAAAATTCAAATCTGCGTTCAGTTTGGAGCTTCAGAATTTTTTTTGAAAATAAAGCAAATGATGCCCAGATCTGAAAAAGAAGCAGTCCCTTTACGCTAACTGAAAACACAAGAAAAAAGGCAGTTTGCTGCCGTTGGATAAGCTTCAACAGCAAAATTTGCCTTTTTTGGTCTCTATCCACATGCATCTCAGCAAAATGACCCTCTCCTTGGGCTGAGTGCTTCACATACAGCACGTCAGGTTAGTGCTGCAGAGGAGAGCCTGGCAAAGACAAGAGAGATTTCCTAGGTGTTTTGTGTCAGTCCTGTCTACAATCAAGGCAAACATCCTCATTGTTTGCAGCCTTTAGCTTAAAAACAATGGCACTCTGTGGCAGATATTTGCCTTTGCTTGCTTTCGTATCCGGGATGTCCTCCTTCTACCAGAAAAAAAACACTTGCTGTTAATTTTTACCATGTTTCACCATGCAGCACCTTGTCCAGTCGGTAGC
>NW_010557907.1:65233-66863 GCF_000687285.1 Phaethon lepturus | reverse complement strand
CATTCCTGCAGCCGCTGGATTTTGCAGAGTCCTGAGAAGTGGTGTTTTTGCAATGAAATAATTATTCCTGATTGAAGTCTTTGTTGGGCTGATCTCTCAGAAGGGCTAACAATGAGCACCATGCTAGGCATGCACTGTGTGTGAGAGACAGAATACCACATGCTTGTACGTACAATGAAGATGAAAGGCTTGTACTGTAGTTAAGAGCATGGGATGGTTTAATCCTGAAATAGCATCTTGCTGATGCAAACAAGGTCTGTTTATTTTTTATATGCCTATTTGGGGAACGGCTGCTCTTCAAGTAAACATTCTTCTTTTGCATGCAAACACCAATATTTACCTTGACAAGATAGTTTATTATCATTCTTAATTTTCTCTTCCTTTGAATGTTTCCGTTCTTTTAGCAAGACGGCAAAATGACTGTATGGATAAACAGCCTCGAGTGAACAATTTGCCGCAGCTTAGTGCACTCCTGCTCATCAGCTGAGCTGCGGTAGCTGACCATCAGCGTGTTCTTAGCTCTCTCCCCTCCTAAATCACACATTAGTTTATGTAATGTTTAAGATGGTTTAAGCTATCTTATCTTACTTAGCATTCTTAATAGGCCAAATGTGCCTAAGTGACAAGTTCTCCAGTTGTCAGGTATTATTCCTTTCTGAGAGGTGAAAGGTGAAATGAGAAGAACACAAATGCTGGAAGTTACATGGTGCAACCGTACATAAAGTACACAAAACAGGACAACTGGGAGTATTTCTAGGTGTAAAGAGGACAAGGAGAAAAGAATTCACCACAGAAAAGAAAGCAAACCTATCTCAATAACTTTATCTCACTGCCTGAGTGAACCTCGGGAAATACAAAGGGAGGAAGAGCTAACTTTTTCTGAACTCCTTCTTGGCCTCCCGATTCAATCTCTGTTGCCAAATTCAGTGGAGTAAAAGAGGCAGTGGATGTGCAAAGAGACAATGTGGTTCTGTCTTCCATTATCCCAGCAAGGGCGATTAATAAATGTGATTCCAATATCTATTTTCCCTCTATGTCAAGTGAACCTGCGTCAGGGCATACCACAGTTTACTTCAGGTTTCTCCAGATCCCCCTGAAAATGAACATGTTTCTCAAGTGCTCCCAGCAGATAAATGAGAATACATAAAATACAGCCTTAGAAAGTATTTCTGTAGCAGGATGATGGAGAGACATAAAAGACAGGGTAGCTTATCTAGTTCCTTCCGTCAGCCCTATTGGGACTTTTCCTGTCCCAGCAGATGTTCTCCAGTGCTTTGCCCAAGATAGTTTTTAAACTCAAGGGATAAAATTTCCATCACTTCTCCTGGGAAACTGTGCCCCTAGCTCTAAGACCTCACTACTAGATATCCTCCCAAACTCCTATTAAAATTTAAGTCCTGTTAAGTTTGTTCACTTTCAAGCCATTTTTGCTTCCCTTTGTGGAGACAGTCCTGACACAAAGGTTATTTCTGAGGTGCAATATCTCAGTGGAAAGTGACTTTAGGTGATCTAGTTTCAGACTAACTCTTCATACCAGCTCTCCATTCTATTTCTTGGATTTAACATGTGAAATGAGGTGGATCTTCAGTGGTTCCTAAGTAAGGTGCTAATCTATGCACAGTGCTGTATC
>NW_010557907.1:40334-65216 GCF_000687285.1 Phaethon lepturus | reverse complement strand
CTGGTAAACTAAGATCACACAAAAAATGAGAAAGAACCCGCTAGAAGTGATGAGAAACATCAAGTCCTTACCTGTCACTACCAGCTGCATGGTGAGGTTCTTATACAGGCCATACTTTGCATTGCTCAAGATGATGGTGTAGTTTCCAGCATGCTTTGGTCTCACATCTCTTATGCCCAGCCTGTACTTCATTGGATCCGGCTCATAGCAAGTATGGTTATCCTTGATCAGTTTGCCATCTTTGTACCTGTTTTGAAAGTCCCATCAAGGCTCGTCATGTGCGTGCATGCATGTTAGCCCTCAGAAAACCTGCTACCCAAATTAGGGATGGTAAAGAGTCATCCTTCAGAAGCAGCAAAGGAAACACTGATCTATAATCACTGCGTGAATTGGACATCTATTCCTTTTATCCTTCCACACTAGTGCTATGGGATGGCTTCACCCAACAAACAGGAAAAAGTTATTTTAATGGATCTGAATGTACAGTGTCTCTCTCATGCTCAACTATGGTCAGAAATGTACATCTAGATGCCCCCAAATTATGCTGGATGTGCAATACTAAGTGCAGGAAATCATGGGTTAGCCAAAATTGATGTCATCAGTTTTAAAACAAGATATTAATTAAGCAGAATTTCTTTCAATATGTATATATGACCATTTACTGTTTCTGAAAAAGCTCAAGTCTGTGACCTGGAGAATTTACAGTCAATAGGAAGATCAGTGAGGAACCCACAATCTTGAATCTTCACTAGCTAAGAGAAGGACAGCAGAGCCTGCACGAGCAGACTCCTCTTCACTGCCAATCCGATATGCAGATTTGGGTTAGGAATATGAAAGAGGCCGGACTTTGCCACCCACAGAGCTTTAGGCTTGGTGAAGAAGCTGGGGCACGTGTCCCACTGCCTGAGAATGCTGGAAACCTCCTTTACAGTCGTTTAAACAACCGAACTGAGAGACCTCCAACGTCAACAGCTGTAGCTTCGAACACACAGGGAAGGCAGCTCTGGTGGTCCCAGGCAGCCACCAAGTGGCTCCACGCTGAGCCCCGAGGACAAAGCCTTGGCAGAGAGCAGGGGGACGGTCCCCACTTCAACTCACAAAAACATTTTCATTTCCTAAATAACAGCAACAATTAAAAATGTCTCCTAGAAGCACTGATTTGACTGAACATTAGAGAATTTCATGTTATTTGACTGCTAAAAAAAATGCAGCAAGCTCATGCCTGACCAATACCTGTTGCTGACTGCCGGGCCGCTGGCGTGGCACCCAGCTGGCCAAGGGAAAGTGCACTGCGCAGGTGCTAACTCACCCAAGCCACCCTCTCTGCCAGGACAGGCAAACCCTCACCAGCTGTTGTACAGGCTTTCGTAAAGTTGAAGAAGTGTAAGGTGTTAGATTGGGGTTGTTGAAGACCCCCTGTAGAATGAAAAAGTAGCAAGAGAGAGGACAAAGGATGAAAGGGTAAAGGAAGAAATGAATGTCTTCTGGAGTTGCTTACTTGTTGCCCCTCCTATTAAGTTGATTCATTACAGTCCTGGTGGAGCCTTTAACGTGCTTTAACAATTCACTGCATTGTCTGCAAGGATCTGACATTGCTGGTGGTACAGGACTGGAGAAAATTACTTAAGTTATAAAGAGAAACAATTTCTTATGTTGAGAATGTGTCCTGCAGCTTTCTATTACGCACTGCCTCCTTGCAGACTGGCCACTGCTAATGGTGGTAAACTGGCAACCCTTCCTCAATAGCTGTCTACTTGAATCTTCCAAACAGCTCTGTGTCCAGGGTAAATGAAACCCCATTTTTGCTGTAGGGACCTTTTCTGTATGACTAGAAGAAAATAGCATGGGAAAGAGGTAGGGCTTGCCCAGCTTCACTGAGCATGTGTCAGCACACAAAGGAGTCACATCTCCTTAGCTGAACTGTGAGACCACAGCTATGAGCATTCCCGGCTTTCATCTTTTATCTGTGTGGTAACGAACAGCGAAAATTCTCGACAGGAGCCCAAAAGAAGGTCGCGTATTCCTGATTTTGCTCACGATGACGGTACTCACCAGGCGACGCTTGGACGAGGAAAGGCATCCACCTTTGCGGCTAGTTTCAGTAACTTGTGTCCTGATGTAATCTCGTAGTAAGGCCCTTTCTTATGCGAAACCGTAATGAAAGGTTTGTCTGGAAAGAGAAATGAACATGAGGACAAGTAATGCCAGATCTGCCACAGTACAGTGCTCACATCTTTGAGTTGCGTTGCGTCTGCCCTGGATTTGTTGCGATACAGATCTGCAGAAGCTGCAGACAACCAAATGGAATGACAAGCTGTTACCGCAGTTCCCCTGCAAAGCTCAGCCAAGGCCAGTAAGGTCTATCTCCAAATGAAGGACTTTATATTTATAAAGCAGAGAATATGCATCTGCATTGCCCCTGGAGCAGTGCGGAAAAATGCCTGAGGTATCTCTGGTCCGCGTGAATGCCAGCAGGCCAGACTTGCCAGGGCGTCAGCAACCACACTTGGTGCCAGCTTTTTCAAAACAGTTCAGCTCCCAGGTAATCCATACCCTCAGACATGACTCAGTCTTGAGCTCTTTAAAGTTTCTGTCCTGGTTTCAGCCAGGGTAGAGTTAATTTTCTTCACAGAAGCTAGTGTGAGGCTGTGTTTTGGATTTGGGATGAGAAAATGTTGATAACGTGCTGGTGTTTTGAGTTGTTGCTAAGTAGTTAAGGACAGTACAGCTTCTCGTGCTGGCCGGCCAGCGAGAAGGCTGGGGGTGCACGGGAAGCTGGGAGGGGACACAGCTGGGACAAAGGGATATTCCATACCATATGACGTCATGCTCAGTATATAAAGTTGGGATGAAGAAGAAGGAAGGGGTGGAGGGACGCTTGGAGTGATGGCGTCTGTCTTCCCAAGAAACCATTACGTGTGATGGAGCCCTGCTTCCCTGGAGATGGTTGGACACCTGCCTGCTCACGGGGAGCGGTGAATGAATGCCTTGCTTTGCTTTGCTTGCATGCGCGGCTTTTGCTTTACTGATTAAACTGTCTTTATCTGAAACTATGAATTTCCTCACTTTTACGCTTCCGATTCTCTCCCCCATCCCACCATGGGGGAGTGAGTGAGCGGCTGCGTGGGGCTTAGTTGCCGGCTGGGGCTAAACCACAACAGTTTCTTTGAAAACACAGTGCTGGGTGCTGACTCTCTCATAGATTGATTAGATGTTATAGATGATTAATGGTTGTTTTAACTAGTTGTCATTCTTCCTAATGCAATTTGCATATCAACAGATTTAATGATGTCGCGTTATTCTTTAAGCTTAACAACCTCGGTTCTTGGGTATTCTGGTTTAGCTGCAGAACTTACCATACACTGTAACTGTGACGTTGGCCTCCAGCCTTGTTACGTTGAATGTTTTGCATACATACAGGCCTCCGTCTTGCATGGTGACATTTTCAATTGTCAGGCTACTGCCAACTTTATACACCATGCCACTCTGGTCCATTGTTCTTGTAGGATAAGGGTGCTGGAAGTTAGAAAAAAGGGGGTCAAAAAGCAGCATAAACTGGATCATTTTGTTCATCCTTTCAAAGTCTGACAGTAAAGTGGTGATTCATATCAAAATTAGCATATCTCCCCATCACTGAAATAAATAATATAAAAGACGAATCAGCAGGAGGGGCTCTTGTCTGAGGATTCATTACCAAGTCTAATAGAGAGAGAAACAAAGTGGAACAGTGGCACTTCTCAACTGAAATCTGGGCAGGCAGGTAAATAAAGGGATGCAACACATCAGCCCTCCCCAGGGACCAAATCGCAGGGATCTCACTGCAAAACTGCCGTTGCCATCTGTAGAGTCAGACTTGGGCCCCGCAGGAGGGGCTCTTGTCTGAGGATTCATTACCAAGTCTAATAGAGAGAGAAACAAAGTGGAACAGTGGCACTTCTCAACTGAAATCTGGGCAGGCAGGTAAATAAAGGGATGCAACACATCAGCCCTCCCCAGGGACCAAATCGCAGGGATCTCACTGCAAAACTGCCGTTGCCATCTGTAGAGTCAGACTTGGGCCCCTTTTTTTTTTTTTTTTTTTTAATTTGGGGTTGTTTTTTTTTTTTTGGTCACAGTCAGTAATTTACTGTCTTAAAACCCTCCTGCTTTTTAAAAGAAATATATTATGACAGAAATATAATATATTATGACAGCCAAGTGCCAATGCAAATTCCTGAAGAATTTTAGAAAGCATTATCCCTTCTGATAGGATTTTTGATCCCAGAGATTTGGCCAAGAAATTTTGCATGTATAACGTTAGAAATCTAAGGAGTGTTCATAGAAAAACAATTTGCTTCCATCATATGGGGTACAAGAAACAAAATTCAGTAACACCATATTGCTTTCACTTCTATAAATTCTATGTTATATTTTGTGTAGTTTCTTCACCAAAACAAAATCGGACATTCTTTCTTTATGTAATCAAAATAAGTAAAGAAAAATGACAGGTTTTTTGGAATCACATTTTACACTTTTCCAAGAGGCGTAGACGCTTCTTTGAAATGTATATTTTGCTGAACTAAAAAGAAGAAAAAGCAATCGTTTTAATTTCGAGCATCAAATAGAACCATGAGTAGTAGCTCAGATAAATGAACTGATTTGGAAAATACCGCTTCTTCCCTCTGTTTTTCCTTAGAACTGAAAGGTTTTAGTACATCAAAGCAAATGCTCAGTCTCTTACATGTTTCTATTTCAAATTTGGCATTTTTGTATTGCATTCCACAGAAAGCTCAAGAACCTACACTGCGAATTTAAATTTCATTCTTTGGTGGAGATTTCAGCAGATAGATACAATGGGCTTTTGTTTCACTTTTTCCTACTTAATAAATGCCAAGATGGATGAGCAGATTGACAACTTGCAGCCTTCGTGGCTGCCTTTGAGACTTGCCACTGTGAGCCGGGATCAACAAACAGCCTGGAAGGAGACAGCTATTCTTCCCAACAAGACACGTACATACACTCCTGGCTTTTCTTGAAAGCCTATATTTAGCCTGAGATTTGCAGTTTAATTTGCAGGTTCAAGATGGTCAGGGTAAGTTCTAGATTCATTCAAACGAAAAATAGAATCAATTGTAGGCTTACGAATGCTTGGCTATATTACAGAATAAGTAGTAGTTCGGGTTTACTCAGCTCTGTGAACAGAACTTTCTTTTGGGTAGGGGGAGAGTGCATGAAAGCAGAATACAGAATTTTCATCAACTCACTCTCCCATTAGGACATGTCCATATGAGCTCAATCCGCCCATTGATGAAGGTTTCTGCTCTGCATTCCAAAGAGAGAGTTTCTCCAACCAGCAGTTTTTTGGGAGTTGCTTTCAGAGCCAGGTTCTGTACTCTGCCCTCTGAAATGAAAAAAGCAAACGTACAACCACACATCAATGGCATTTAAGATGGAATCCTCACCCTGATTGCCTCTCCAACATCTGCTCCTTTCACAGTGTCCAAAACATTTCACTGTCTTCTGTCATTCCTATGGAAATTGTTGGAAACGCCCACACAATGGAAACATTAGGGCAGTTGTAGAAATGCCTGAACCTAGGAAAGCTCTGAGGAAGGAATGAGAAGGAAGTGGGATGCATCTTACTAGGCTAATTGCTTTGCCATGGCTCTCATCTTCTACTCCGTATGTGGAAACTACCAAACCCCTATTGCTAGGACCACTGTCCCTTTCCCATCTACTAGTGTCAGCAAGAAGGCAGTATGGATGGGCAACCTGATCCAGCTGAGGATGTCCCTGCTTATTGCAGGGGGGTTGGACTAGATGACATTTAAAGGTCCTTTCCCACCCAAACTATTCTATGATTCTATCATTCTATAGTGTCAGCTGATCAAACTATGATCACACGTGGACACAGTAATTTATGAATTACTTTTCTTGCATTTGCCATGATGGCTCCAACCCTCACTCAGCAGCTCCACAGCCATTCTCAGAAAAAGCTTTCAAAAGTGACTCATCCTTTTCAGTGCCTCAACATTTGCATATCTGTGAGAGGATGAATTTCTGTAAAACACGAAACGTGTTTCTCTTGCCCTCTGATGACCAGCTACCTTTCCGGTCTGCAGAGGACCCCAAAAGCTTGGTCTTGTGTATTTATTGATGCCCACTTAAATATACCCACTCTGAAATAAGCCTGCATCGTGTTTATGGTGCCTTGTACCATACACACGTCTGACCACTGCACAGTAACGCATTATAGAGTAAGGCATTGCCTGTGTGCTTTTGGGCTAGACAGGGATGACCTAATGGCTTTTTTAGCTTTGCATTCATGATTCTACTAAAATATAATTACTCCAACAATGAAGAAAAAGAGAGAGAGAGAGATTTACAGGACTTTTATTTGGCTGCCATACAAATTTACAAGTTTGTTGTTTAAAGTTGAGTGCTAATTGTATAGAAGGATGCCATGATCTAATGGGAATAAGTCACAATAAACTCTCCTCTGTCAAAAACATAATATATGAGGAGAGAAAGAACATACATTGAAAACAAAGGAAAAAAAAAATCTAATTGGCTTCATATAAATTCCCAGCACCCAAAAATTTAATGTTTAGTTGCTTCAAATTCAGATTTTAATTCTGAGATGGAGTTCAACTGTAAAATAGAAGGGAAAGGGTATAGTAAGTCACCAAGAGAAACTACATTAAAAACCCAAAGATTTGAATTAACATGATCTTGTATGTTTAATGACCAGAAGCAAAAAGGAAGCTACTGTTTGGTTTATCCTAAACCAGCAGTTGTTTTAATGCTGATATAGCTCAATCTAAGCAAACAAAGCCTTTGGTGGGGTTTGAATAAAATACTCCTATTTTGTACCACCTCAACACTTGGCAATTTTTCAAAACCAGGAATGAATCAAATCCAAGTTCTATTGAATGGGAAAAAAGAAGAAGAAGAATGAGTTTGCTTTTAGCCTTCCAGCTTGGACTTGCTACAGATACATACCAATGAGATATATCAAATATAATTGAGCCTAACCAAGAAATAATACCCAGGAGCTTAGCTATGAAATAGAAACATTGCGGTCACTCCTTGTCGCACAGTAGTCACTCACCCAATCTCTGTGCTAGGTAATAGGAGGTGAACACGCTTCCATTGACATTTGCAGTGCATATGAGTACTCCAGAGTAAACAAAAGAATGAGAGGGGATGACAAATCCTCTTCTTGGGTCCCACACCATTCTCTTGAAGTTCATCTCTACAGAATAAGGATACTGAAAGAGAACAGACCGTTAGGAGGCTTGTGAGACATTCCCTTTCCCCTCAGACCATAGAGGCAGTCAGCCAAGGCTGTTCTGCTTTAGAGGCAGGGTAGATATTTGACCTTTCAGAGTGGTTGGTGGTCTCATTCCACACATATCTTAAGCAACATCAACATAAGCAAGTAGAAAATTCCTCCCTAAGGTATGACTGTCTTTCTTTGAAATCCAAAACTTGGCCATCATAACTGGGGCTTTTGATTCAGTAGCCCCGGTCCTCTCAGATCTTACCAACTGTAGGTCCCATTTCCCTCATCTCTTTACTGGAAATAATTATGTCTATCTTATATGAATTTTGTAAGGTAATCTTTTTGGAAGTGTTTAAGAAGAAAATTTGCTTCTCCTAATGCTACATGCAGCTACCAGGTGTTTTCCTGGGATCTCACGGTACTTAAAAAATATGTGTGAAGATAGACCCCCAAAAATAGGAATTATTCATGTCAGTAGCTCACCTGATGGCAGTCATCTGTAAGCTATGGTCTATGGCTAGTCATCAGATTCTCTCTATATCATAGGAAGGGATGAGACCCTTTCAAAGCAGCCTATTGATTTCCACTAGGCACTCAAGCAGCATGGATGACTTGAGATGGTAAATCACAGGATGGCAGAAATAAGGGGACTTTTTGTCCTACATTCATTAACACTTGTAATGTGCTGAGATTCTTGAAAAATCTGTAAGTATCTATAGTTCAGTATCTGTAAGTTCTGCTTATGAGGAAGAAGTGAGGATATAAAAGGCAAATATGGAAAACAAACTAGAGCAGAAATTAATTTAATAAGAATGAACCCTCTGTATACCCTTGGACAGCACCAATGTCAGGCAGGTTAGCTTTTGCTGGTGGGAATAATTAGTTTATTATGAAAAATTAGTTTTTTATTATTATTAACACACAGGGAAATCGTCTATTAGCTAGAGAAAATGCAATTTACTTTCCAAGCATTTTGAAAATCCTGGATTACAATGTACAAAAGAAATACGTGAAATTAAATGCAGACAAATCACTCAGGATTCTGTAAAAGATTACTGAAATTCACCCATTTCAGCCTATCTGCAGGCAGGTGAATGGAAGCACAGGCTGTAGGTCTGACTTTTCCAGCAGGACACAGGAAGGCTCGTTAGGACTGCGGGTGTGCTGCAGGAGCATTGAGGTCACTTTTGACTGAAAAATGAAGGGTTTGGGGAAACCTCAGTGTACCTACAGTTGCCACATGAAAACTAACTTTATTTCCACAGTGCTTCTCCCTTCTTCTTACCATATTCTGGCGAATTAACATTTTCCTTTTCAGAGCTACCTTTTAGCTTTTGGAGCTAACCAAGGGAAGAGCTGCACTAGGGACTGCAAGTGGGAATTTCTCCAATGATGTCAGAGTTTTGCTCTTATTCTTGCTGTTATGGAGCATGCAATTTATTTTTCTGTCTCCAAACAAACAGTAGTCTTGTATGGCAGTGTGGTTTAAATAGGATTCAGTTTAAATAATACTCTTGTTCCGAAAAAATTTCAGCTCCAGGCTTTGAGAGCTGATGCTCATACCTCCCATATGAATACATAGTTGATCAGGTTGGCATTGTTTTAGGTCGTCTGTTATTACATATTCAGTACAGATCAAAGACAAAGGAATTATGGCTGTGGGGCAGTGACGGCTTTCTTTTGGAACAGCGGTTCTCTTCTCAGGGTAGTAGGAAACACGGATTTCATGTAAATACTTTCAAAGTAATCAAGCTGTGGCATCTCTGTTCAGAATCATCAGGAAAATTCAGGAGAATCACAAAAAGACATCTGAAACCTGAGGCTTAATCGTGCTTTAACACCCATGAAGGTCAAAGCTGGAAGTGGCAAATGCACACTGAACCAGATCGGTGACTAAACAGATCTGACAAGACTGAAAATGCTTTTTTTTTGCCCAGAATTAAAATCATGTTAAGCAAAATTAAAAGTTTGAATCGTGCGTCTTAGCATGGGTTTATTAATAACAAAAATGATATGTAGAGTTAGTTGGGATCTGTTTAGTATTAGCAAGAGGTACCTTTCCCCATACATATTTAAAGGCCGGAGAGTGCAATGATTTTAAAGTATAATGGTAACATAAGGAACTTAATTTACGGTGGAAGAAAGTACATTTTCTACAAGAATAATAAAATGTGATAAAGTTGAACTTCATGGTTTGGCAGCTCTGCTCCCCGATGGCCAGGGGAAGGGGAAAGAAAAAATAACCCTACTCAGGAGGCTCTTTTCAACACTACACACATATTAAATGCCTTTATAAAATATTCAAAAATATATATTTAAACAGTCAAACAAAAAGCGTCAATTCTGCTTGAAGGAAATCACAGTGGCTTTCCTCCCTTTGAAGTTTGTTGTCTATTGGAGATTAAATTTGGAAGAAGAGGATGTTCTAAATTTGTCTGATCCCCTTATTCACCTCTCCTCCCCCATCCTTACCTCCACCCCTCTCCCACCCTGCTTCCTCTTTGCACAGGAAGCCGCCACCTCGGCTCCACACGGCGCTATGAAATTCCCAGACAGGGCAAAACAAGCGGTGACTTTCCGTAGATGGAGCCCAGGGCTGGCGGCTCCCGAAGCCAACGCACGCCTCCCGAAGCGCGTCCCCTTGAGTAGCTCACAGCCTCAGGAGGGTTCCTCTGGGGAGCGGCACTCAACATCTACAGCCCTGCCCCGCGGTCCAGCTCCTCTCCCTTGAGGGGGAAAAATCTTTTGGGGACAATTTTCTTTGCAATTCAAAAGGGAGATTTCTGTGGAAATTTCATTCCAGCAGCAGCTTGCAGCAAGGTAAAGGACTTCAGTTTGTGTTCGAAGAAATTACTGGGGGAGAATTTAGCTGACAAGCAGGGAGAGGAGGGCTGCCTATAAATGAGGGGATAAATGTCGAGGTCTGCTGGGTCGAGATTCCAAGGGCAGGTTTAGGCTCACGTGACTGTGCCAAAGTCAGCAGCAGTACTCCAGCAATGAATTTGGTTGAAGTAGGCTAAAATAAGATGGGGATGTTTCATTTTTATAGCCAAAGAGGAGAGGGTGATAACACTTACCCAGACTAAAGTGATAAGCTATAACTGGAGAGGAGTCTTATTCCTCGCCTTTTAATCCCTACTGACAAGACTTAAAAATAGAGATCTGCTAAAGCAATAAGGCCAGTGCTGTCCCTCTGCACGTCTACTGGAAATTTGCCATGGGTCTCAGCAGGAGCCGGAGCACTGTCTCAGGGCTCCGTGGTTTCATGTGCTTGTCTCCCAGGAGGAGACATCTAACACTAAGACTTCTAACTGCTAAGAGGAGCAGAGGTCCTCGGACCGCTCCACCGGCATGGCATCAGCCTGTCTGCGTATGCTCCGCTATCACACCATACCCAGCAGAGCGACCTCATCTCTCACAGCCCCTCCAGAACAGCTGTGGAGCAGGGCAGAGGCAGAGGACGGGCTCTCGCTCCCAGCAGGACAGCTCACGCAGTCAGCCTAGCAGGGGAATGGAACGACACAAAACCTCTTCGGTAAAAGGCAGGATTGGAGCCAGGAGACCTCTGTTCTGTTCCTCACTCTGCGATAGGCTTCTCTGCAGGGCAATTCTAAAGCCCTTTACAGGAGTGACTAGGTCTCCATTGACTGAGGAAGCCCCAGACCTTAAATCTCCTCTTCTGTTCTACCAAATGGCCTTGGCCTCCACAGACCATTCTGTAACTTTGACATTCAGATGTAACTGCTGCCGAAGGGATGGAATCTGTAGCTGTCTATTTCCAAGGCTGAAACCTGGTTTAGATTTATGAAATCAAGCAGAAATGGGCATCTGTTCTTGAGGAGGCACAAGGCATAAAAGAGATAAGCTTTCATGACGGTGGCTAATAGCCAGGTATTTTACAAAGAATTTTGAAGAAAAATAGTGTCTTGTCATCTATCTTTGACAATTTAGGGAGGAACATCAAGCCACAAGATGAGAAAAATATGTGATAAACTCAGCCCTAATCCCCAAAACACTCTTGTACACAGTTCAATAGTAATACATTGCAAGAGCAGGACTGTGCTTCTGGATTTTCAGTGTCTTTGCTATTTTTTTCCTGAAACTTACCCAACTTCATACATTTCATTTTGTATTTTTACCCCTTGCCTTGGCAGCCCAGACCTCTGAATTGATTGAATTTCTCTGAAACAATCACTTACCTGGGTAAGCTTAGGTTTGATATCTGGCGAGGTAACTCGGCAAGGGACAACAACTGTTTTCTTAGCATCTAAAATGTAGATTATTTCAGGGTGTTCTGGGTGAATCTCCACAAATGGATTTCTGTAGTCTGCAGGGAAAAGAACATTGATTTGCAAAACTGCTCCTTTACTGGTCAGTGCTCAGAAGAGCACTGTAACCTGAGTGGCTAATTGCCCACAGACAGCCCACTCTAGCGTGTGACAAGACACCCAGTCACATCTTGCCTGTTTGCAAATGCCAGCGTCATCTAGGGATTATAGCCAATGACCAAGAATGGGAACACTCCATTGCTAGCCCTATTCTACCAGTTTGTGGTGTAATCTTGTAACAACTCCTTTTCTTATCCATCCCCTGGCTGTAAAAATGAAGTTAATAAATCAGCTGCACAGGTCTTCACGGCACTTGAGGTAGTTCTTTCCCCAGTGCTCTGAATTTCTTTCATAGGTGATATTATATTGCAGCACTCCTGAATTCCACAGCAGTTAAGTGTTACAATAGGTTTACAGCAGTTAAGGTAAATCTACTGAAAGAAAAAAGCTTCTTTCTGTAAATGAGAATCTTTAGAATACTGCAGAAAGCACGCAAAAAAGGAACGTAGACCCACGACATTCAAAGCCAGGCAAGAATAATCTGTTTAACCGAACAGTGAAGTAACTTGGTCACACTCTTGGGGAACTGTGGGATTTTCTACAGATCTGCCACAATAAATCAGGCTGGATATACATGTACAATAGAAATAAATAAAAATCTGAGGCAGTTTAAGTTAAGAAAGCCTCTGCGTCTCATTCACTGATTTTTCATTGTATGAATACAATGACAGTCATCAGAAAATTAAAATAATGTTTGTGAAATCCTAAAAGCTTCAAGATTTTTCTAAAAAGCATTCTTTGACTTGATATTCTTATGGTATAAAGTTTCAAATACCATTCAGCTAATGCAATACCAACTACACCACGCAATGTAGGCAATCAACCGCTTTTGGTTCGGATTATACTGTTGACAAGAAAGGATGTACACCCTGTACAATAACCTCAACCTGCCTACCCCCTGCCTGGGACCTGCCTCCACATACTTAATTGTATTTCATCTACAAATGGCTTCACCTAAAGGATGGGAAATAGCTGACTTGAAAGGTTCATGAACAATCTAGGTTGCAAAAATGTTCTCTAAAGTTTTCTGTCAGTACTTTAAAAATGGATGTGCTATGAGGAAATTAAAATCAGTTTTCAAAACAATGCTTAACTACTCCCAAAGGGGCCAAATGGGTAATGTGTGCAGTCGACTGGGGCTGACACATCCACTACTATGGATCAGTAGGAGGCCTTCAACAATGGCCAAACACTTATGGGAAACACCTATAGTGTAGGCAACAGGTTCTCCTGTGTCATATAATGAGGGAAAGTATCTTCTTGCTGAAGATCATTAATGTACTTCCTGAACAACCCTTGTATCCTCGTGTCATATTTCCTGTCTAATTCCTGATGTAGTATTAATGGGTTTTTAATAGAGAAAAAAAATCAGTTACTTATTGCTTGGTGGATCTAGCCCCACAGTTCATCCAGAAATTGCCCAGAATGGGACATTTCTGTGCAAATACATGAAAAAGTCCATGCATTACTCAATCAAGATGGCAATGCTGCTTCTAGATCTTGGGGAGCCCTCCCACGCTCCACAGCCGAGAGGCAAGGAGAGCCAAGCCAGAGGTGGCCGCCGAGCCGGAGGAGCAGCTGCTCGGGCGGGCAGGGCTGGACGGGTGTCCACCGGGGCAACACACGGCTGCCGGTGCCAAACCCTGTCGCAGCAGTGCCGGCGTCTTTCCTGTCTTACAGCCCCTCTGTTTAGCACGCATTGCTCTGACTGCAGCACGGTGCAAAAGTATCTCCAATAAAGGCTGCGTATACCCTCATCTGTGATAAGACGCCCCTCAAACGCACAAATCAAAGCCACAGGCTGTGTTTAAGAGCCTGAACAGTGTGAACGTCTTGGTTTAGCACCAGTGTGTCAGGCCAGCTGGCCCCAATCCTTTCACCTAAATGCGTGCTCTCGTTTTACGTCTAAGGCTGTTGTGGCAGCTGTTCTGTGATTGAAGAAAGCCCCGGTCGCAGTGTGTTGGAGTAAAGCTATCTATTCATCCCATTAATCCTTGCATTACTGTGTCAGGCCACTCTCCCTCCTTCATCTGTTGGCAAAACTGGGAATGTTCTAAAATCTCCATGAAAAGATGGTAAAATATTTCTCTAACATTTTTAGCCAGTAAGGAAAAAATCCCTGTACATAGAGTTTTAAAAATTCCAAGTATCCCTTTCTGGGTGTTGGCCATTTTGGCCACTCCCAACAAAGAGCCTGAAATCGTGAAACCCTTGAGAATTTCTCCTTTCCCAGTACTCCATCCCTGGCAAACAGTCTTTTGCTTCAAATCAGTGGTGATCCATTTTTCAATTTAAAACATTGTGTTATAAGTGTTCATCCTTTGAACCCTAGCAGGGCGCTGTGTAGTCCATGCTGGAGGATCTGTAATTAAACAGTAGGTGAAGTGCTTATTTATGTTAATTTTTCTGGGTAAAAAGTGTTCTACATCTAAGTTACGTAACTCTGCTTATTGGTGAGCGGCTGAACAGTTTGAAGATGGAGTGTGAGATTTGGACTTGCTCTTCCGCAGCTCCACTGTCAAAGGCAAACGCAGAGTTGGTTTATCTCACTCGCTTTGTCTTTATTTCCCGACGACTGGTAACTCATCTGGGACCAGGTCATTCATTTGGGGATATCAATGTTCATTTCCTGGCTAATGACAACAGTCTTTGCTTGAGAAATGTCATGGAAATACGTAAGTGCTGTCACTTGGAATTAATCTTCAAAGAATTAGCTCGGTGCAGAGCTGGAGTTCCTTCACCCCACAACCCAAACCAGCTTCACCCAAGAAACCTGAATGGTGAATGGCAGGGACTGAGACAGGGGAGTGGGACTGTTTCAATAGTTTCATTTTAGCTCTGAGAACTGGAAATAGGATTCTTAGCAGACAAAAGGTACCGCAGGCTCATCGGGATGAAAGCAAATGTTGGTAGGAGCTCCTTGTGTGTATCAGAAAGGTCACACGTGTTGCAGTGGTGTTTCACAAAAGCACCTGGGTCACCGTGCAAGCACAAGAGGTGTGTGATTAATGTGGGGAGCTCTGACAAGAAGCTGATCAGTAGCACTGCACATGAGGCGGGAAAACAGAAGATAAAGACCAGAAATTTGGATGATGTCTATAATTTCTAGTAATGTTTTTTCATGTCAGCTTTTACTCCGTGCCATTGATTTATTCTGACTGTGTCGGTCTATAAAAAAACATGTACTTTGGAGAAAGGGCATTGCAAGAAACATTATGTAAGAGAGATTAATTAGAATAAAAAAATTAGACCTGTGTTCTCCCCACATTTAGGAAGCTTCAGATCACATCGGAACTTTCTGGTTAGGCAGGCACTGGTTCTAATCAAGCCTTGAGCTGAGAAACCTGATCTCTAGACCATAGCTTTGTAGCTTGTTCCAATCCCTAGAACTAATAGGAAATATTTATACTCAGTCCAGTATCTTATCCACTTTCCCAAACAGGTCTGCTAAATTCTTCTATTGAGTCACATTACAAAAATGTGTTTAGTATTTGTCCCTGAGCATTAGTGCTGCTTAATACCTCTGCAGTCTTGCTCTCCAGCTAAAAAATACTTGGAGGTATCAACTGTGATGATATTTTTATAGCCAATTTTAAAGCTTGTGCAAATGGTGAAAGGCCTTTCTACTTAAAAGAAGACCCTGGATTATTGAAAGAAGATCCTTGGATTATTTGTTATAGGAAAAAGTAGAGAAAGCAGGTTTTTGTGTATTTCCAACAAACACTGGGAGTGCAAAAAAGTGTCAGGGGAAGTGTATTCATGTCTTTTTTTAGTCCTATGTAGAAAAAGAGAGAAAAACTAACATGCCACGTGCCAGGGGACTAGGACAAGAATATAGGCCAAGAGGAAAGTTGCTGTGAAAAAAGGAGCTTCTTGATACCAAACTATTCACAAATCTGGATCAGATTTTGACTAATTGTTTTGACTGAAAAGGTGGGAACACTGAATTTAAAAATATTTCTGCCAGTGTTTTTAAAGGGAATTTCAGAATAGCACTGTTTGTTTAAAAAGTAACATAAATCAAACGAAGGCAGTTAAGCAGAAGTTAAATAATCCTAAAATGTCAGAAAATATTGAATTATGCAATGATTGAAATATCTTAGTCAAAACAGAGGAAAATTTCTCAAAAATATTTCCTGTTCAGGGAAAAAAATAATTATTTGACCCCATTCTCCTCCATCATCTCTCCCTACCTCCAAGACTGACCTCTACCAAATTTTCAGATTCACAGCAGGCCTAAAAATAATCTACTTTTTTCAGCTCTAAATAGGACAGATACTCGTCATGGTGGTACTAAACTACTGAAGAAGACCTAAATGGGAAGCATGAATTTACAGTGCATGTAACAGAAGCTATATTTCATTCCTAATTGATATTTAATAGCAGCCTGCACCTGAATTGCCATATGTCTTGCCAGTAGCTAGAATTACACTATCCCAGATCACAGGCTACAATCTGAACTGGAAGCCAAAATATATAAATCTAGCCTTCTACCGTCAGTATTTGAAATCTAGGTAGTGTTTTAAAATCACTGTGCAATTAACAACAGCAAAAGGCAGTTTCTGGGTTATAAAGATTGGGTTGGGAAAGGAGAGGATGGCTTGAACTGCAACGGATTGTTACAGTCTCCGGTAGATGTCAGGTCTCACGTGCATTATTCTGACTCTGTTTTGAAAAAAAGAGAAAAAGGGTTTATATTTTATGGGTCCTTCTCTTTCCTACAGCAAGTCAGGTTGCTTGGAGCCCTGGCAGTAAGCAGATGGCTGTAATTTGTGTTATCTCAGTGCTTTGTCCAGTTTATAGCCTTAGCCTAAAGAGAGTTCTCTGTCTACCAAAGGCCTCCCTTCCTCCCTGTTCCAATCTGCAACCCTGGAGCTCTTAAACGGGACAGGATAGCTGTGTGAGGTGGTGGAGCAGCTCCTGAAGTGAAGATGCTAATGTGTCAGCTACTTGGAGGGCCAAACTACTACAGTTCTGACAGGAGACCTTAAACACGAGCTTAGGGCTTTGGCCATCAGTGGAAAGTGGCCCTGGCATGGAAGCGAAAGGCAGTTGCAGGTGAAGGTCAAGCACTCACTAAATAACCCAGTGTGGCCACAGAGGCTTTTTTTTCTCCCTAACTGTGAAACTCTGTGCAAAAGAAAACACAATATCATCAAGTGCTAAAAAGTACCAGCACACAGAGCAACAGAGCAAACCTCCATGGGTCCTGCAGTCTGCTTCTGCTCCAACTCCACCGGCTCTAAAACCCCACGTAGGCAGGAGCAAGCGCGCTTACGCTTCCCACTTGCATTGGGAAGGAGATGCTCTGAGCAAGAGCGCTTTTCCAGGCAGCTGGACTGTTCACTGAGCAGATAAGCAAATGTAAAGTGGCTCAGCTTTGGATCTTAACAAAATGACAAAGTATAAATATTGAATAGGGAACTAATCAACTGCCAGCTGATACCTTTGTTATGGTTTGTGCAGACAAAAACCCAAATACTTCATGAAACTCCTAAGTAGTTCGGACTGTCTGTGGCGTGGAAAAATGATCTGCTGGAACATCGGGAGTGTCACTGCCAGCTTTGCAAACATATTCACCACCTTAGGTTAATCAGCAATCAGTTAACTCCTTGTAAAAAAGGCTCTCAGAGACAGAACTTCTTGAGACAAAAGGGACAGGGTCACTTTTCTTTAAAAATGATAATCTTAGCCTCAAGGAAGATCTCTAATTCCAGATGGTGTAAATCAATTGCACTCAACTATTGCAATTTGGAGAGCTGGGGCATGGGAAGTGCAGGTGTCGTCCTCTCTGCAGTAACCAGCACCGAACTCGGAGCGGAAGAATTCTCAGCAAAGAAACACTTCATGAAAATATGGTATTTCCCTGTAGCTTGGCACATCTGTTGCTCCTGAGTTGGGAAGGTAATATGCCCTGTGAATCTTACCCATAAAAAACACCCGTCAATTCCCATGGGATAATTAAAAAGGCTAATTTACTGTGGGCTGCAAAGCTCCTTACATGTGGAGAAAGACAGGAGCTGTAGCACGCTAGGGACCTCTCAGCTGCAGCACCGGCTCCAAGGCGAGGGACAGCCCCTTCCCTTGGGTCTCAGACTGGCTGGCTAGCTCTCCAGCTCAGTGGAAGTTTGCAGGAAACCGCAGCCAGGCCAGGGTGTTACTGTTTACCCTGCACGGCGCGGGAGGGAGCACGAACGGCCAAGCGAAGGAAGCAGAGGCAGCGGGACAGCCGAGGGGAAGGGGGCCTGCGCTCCGGCCGCAGCGACAGAGCCAGGCAGAAAAATCGAGCGTGCCGTACGCAAAAGCAACTCAAAGGTCAAGTGCCTACAAGAACGTTGTTTACCTTCAGGCAGTGAAGCCCTTCACGTTTAAATTCTCATTCTGTCTAGGTGGAGATTAATTGCTGCTTGAACTGAGCTTAGGGAGAGTCCCTTTTAACTCAGCGGTGTAATAGCAATTGCCCGGGGAACGCGCAGTTCCCCCTGCGAGTCTCCGCAGTGACAGCACGCAGACGGAGATACGGGACTCCTTCGCCTGGCAGTGACATCTGTTCTTTTGTTTAGCGTTATCTGTCATACAGGTACTACCCACCGGGAAGTGGTGGAGCTCTGTTGGTACGTCGTGCTCACTCGCCGTTTGAATCCCGCTCTCCAGAGGGCTCTCGGCCCTGTCCCACCAGCTGATGAAGCCGAGGGACTTGAAAGCCCCCAGCCTTGCACCCCGGCACTCAGCCTGTTGTAGACTCAGGCTCTCTCCTACAGCTCTTTACTTGGCAGCTTTGTATCACCTGCCTGCGTGTTTGAAACATCCTCCTGAGACACACACAGGATTTTGTACAGGCTTTTGGGTGCTTTTCATTTCTGTTCATGTTTCATACACTGTGATGGCAATTTGTCTCATGATATTTGTATCATATCTAAAGCTGTGGAGATAACATCACCTCCCCCTTCAGATATTATCCATCAGCCCACACAGATGATAAGCACTAAATGGCCTTTGAGGACAGTCATCCACGGCTGTTCATGTCTGTGAAATTCCTGAACATTCTTATTTTGCTTCTCACTTTGCTCCTGCTAAAGATAATTCTCTTCAACCTCACTATTTGTTTTCTTCATTCAGTCATACCTCAGCTGGGAAGCCTGTGCAGAGTTTCACAGGTTCTTTAAGTTCATGTTTTGACATAATCCCCATGAAGTTTGTCTTCATCAAGGTCAAAAACACTGAGAGGAGGTTTATAATCTCTTCTTTGCGTTATTAGGATCATTAGGAGTTAAGTGACACTTTGGTCAGAGTACTTTGGAAAGCTTTACAAGGAAATTGCCCAATCTGCTGTATTCCTCCTGGTAACCCATCAAAGCTTCTTCTAGGTACAGGAGTAACTTCTATAAAGTCACTTGTTTTGAAACTGGATCTTTGAAAATAAAGGACTTTTCAGTTTGGCAGACCAATGAAAAGAATTGGTTGTGGAATGTTTAGATTACACAGAAAACAGAATATTTTCTCTTTAGGCAAAACAAAAGTGACTGCAAAACCCCCAGAAGCCATTCTGAGTCAACATGAAGCATTCTGTTTTGGTCAAATGAAATACATTCTTCCCCCGGAGATTACTGTTAGAAACACAGGAATATTTAGAGAGAAAAATATTACTTTAAAAAGCGTTACTTCAAAAACTGTGGAAGCAAAATGCTTCTCATTGCCAAACAAATAAAAGCCAACAGGGAAAGATTTTGTTTTTTAAAAAAGCAAGTTTCCATATTTTGGCTGAAATTATGTTTCAAGCATCAGAAGAATTAATAAATTCTGACTCCCCACAACATTAGATTTTAGGCAGGCATAGACTTTGTAGAAAATATTCACCAGCTTTACCTGAAGTCCCATCATTAAGAACAGGTCTCCTACACTAGCTGCTGCCAGCCGCAGACCGTGGGTAAGGCTCAGCAATTAGCAATTACTGAGTGGATAAGAAGCGGGGGAAATGTGTGTGTGATTTTGGCTGTCAGGCTTTCATTTAGAAGTTCTTTATCAATGAGAAGGGGGGATCGCTACCTCTTCCTGCTGGGATGTCAAGTGCTGTCACTGACTTAGTGCCAGGAACTTACACTGCTCACTCATCGTATCTTACAAGGCTCCTCCACTTAAAAGTGACCCTTTAGGATATGATTTGAAGATACTGAATGTCTTGATTCAGAATTGAAAGCATCTTACTTTCCTTCTGCATCCAGCCCTTAATACTTGAGGAACAACAGAGAGGGCTCTGCACAGCGACATAGCCTATCTTCCCACGTCACGTGGCCCTAAACACTGTTAACGAGGATATGGTGCCAAACCCTTCCACCAGTCTGTGCGAGACAGCCAGCTTATCTACTGGGCTCCACACTGAGCAGACTGGACAGCATTTGCCTATCTCAGCTTGCTGAGTGTCTGGCAGCAAGTGTAGCTGTCTCAGTGTCTCCAGCGTGAAAGAAAGAAGAAATTCAGCTCCAACTCTGTTCTCACTGGTAATATCTTCTGGAAAGCAAGTCAAAGCCAAAGTTCAGGGCTGTCACCCTCACCCTGCATTTCTGCTTCTCACATGCAGATTATCTCTGTAAACTGTCAAGAGAATTAAGGAGGCAGAAATCGGCTTCAAAGAACATCAGAACCAAACTATGATCTCATGTGAGGGGTGCTTTCATGCACTTCTGTCCTCTTTAGATTTCTCTTGGTGGGGAAGGGATGAAGAAGATGGGGCTTCATATCTCCAGGGTGTACCGTTTGATAAAGAAGAGACTGTGGCAGTACTGGTACCACCTCTCCTCATTCTTTGCAATGGCAAGGGAGAGCTCATACCCTTCCTTGGGGATGCCTTGCTGCTGGAGCTGACAAGCAGTGAGTTGCATACTCTCACAGGACAAGCTGCTTGGACGCATCCCCCTTTTTCCTTCTGAATAGCCTTAACAGGACTCGTGCTCCCATATAAAAGTCCATCTTGCTTCAAATTTTCAGAATTTCCAGTTCTTGTGTTCTGGACTCCTACAGGACTGCGCTATGGCCCGAGCCTACAGTGCTGGTGCTTGATGGTATCCACAGGAACTTTAAAAGGAGCCAGAACTCAAATTCTCTGCAGGGGCATCTTGCAGTTACACTGTGTTCCTGCGATCATCAGTGCTGAAAACCAAGTGTATGGAAACAAAATTCTCCCTCAATCCTGCCACGTTCCTGACTCACGGTAACACTGAGATGGCGAAACACCAGCAGCTGAATTGCTCTGGGTGGGAAGACACTGTTAAAATATTCACCAACCTATGTGTTCAAAGAGTGAACCACACTAGGCACAAACAGGAATTGGTGATTCTACCCCAGTGTACCTGGACCCTTGTGGGGCAGCCAACGCTGATGCACTGGGCTCACATACACCGTTTTGGGCTCACATACGTTGTTTTGTGCCAATTACAGTATCTTGGTCAGAGGAGGTGGCCTGACCACCCATGTGTTTCTGAAGTAGTTATTTGAGAGCCAGCCCTATCTTGGACATAATTATTTCATGAAACAGAATAACAGCCCTGCTTTGCGTAAAAAATAATAGAGGATGTCTGTTGCTGGCCTGCTCGCCCCATGTCTGCGAGGAGGAGATTGTCTCCTTTAGCCCTACAGATCTGGCAAAGCAGTACTATTGGGGAGTGTGGATGGGAACCAAAGCACAGCTTGGAAACTTGGATGAACTCTTCTAGTCACTATTTGGCAAGATGTGACCAGTTCCATTTACCACAGTAATAACGTTGGACAAGTTGCTGATGGAAGGAAGCAAAACAGAATTGAGCTCGTGCTCCTTTCTACTGATGCATTGACAGAGTGGTACGAAAGGATGTAGCAAATCCCGTACCGCTACCAGCGTTTCAGCTGGTACAGCGAGCTCTTCCAGCTGACGCCCTGAGGACTATCTTACTTTGAGACAGCTGCTTTGCTGACAGTATTTCAACTAGCTGCGAGCTGCAAGTCCTGACTGCTGTCTAGGCTGGGGCCTGGGAGAGCCCTTTGGGAAGGTAGAGTGAATCTTTGCTTGATTTGTCCTTTTTTCCTCCTTCTCTAAGCCATGTTAAATTTTATATGTGCCCTAGGAAACATGGTAGAGAGGGCTCTCTATATTGTAACACAAAATAGACGGCCTGCCCTTTCCTTTGGCACAGGGATCCCAAAGGTTGAAATAAATGAGTGTGTTCCTCACAGGGAGGTATCCATTTGGCTGGGAAGGGTAACTGCAGGAGATAGATAGGCAGAAGCAAATGACATTGGCTAGCTGGCTTTGGCAGCGTTTGCGGTGGAAGTGCCATCCACGTGAGACTTTCTGACGTGGGCTCCTACGTGGGCAGATAGTTTGCGGTGAAGACTTGTCTTTACTGCTACAGGTCGAGAGCTGGCTCAGCAGAGACAGAACATTCTGTGGACTGAGGGTGGGCTTCCCCCGTGCACCCTGGTCTCTGACAGCAGCTGCGAGAGCGCTGCTTGGCTGCGCTTCCCGTTCAGCACTGCAGCACTGTGTTTGACCAGACGCTGCGTCTCGCTGCAGAGATTATCCCTCGGAGTTGCAATGAAGTTAAATTTAACACAGTTAAAAAACGCCCAGTGATTTCTGTTCCAGCCCTAAGCTACGTTATATTTTCAACAAGGAGATGGGCAACAGGAGAAGGGGGTCGTGTTGCTTTTTTAATTACGATCCTTGGGACTTGCAGCTGCAGCGGGAAGCAGAAAAGGCCTCGGGAACAATTATTCAGGATTAAGATCCTGAGTTCTCCCTCCAGACTGTCGGTGCACAGCTGAGGCATGGCGGCTGACCTTGCCGCCTTTGGGTCCCTTATGATCTGACTGATGTGCAGGGGTCACGGCTCAATTGCACCGCGGGGGAGAGCTGCTGAATGCCAGATTCTAACAGAGCTTAGAAACTCCACCAGGGAGGCTGTAAAAACAGAAGCAAGCACAGGAAATAATAGCCAATAAGCAGGGCTTCCGATACAATCATGTTCTCATTTCGGTGTCAAGCAGCAGGCCAGGAATGAAGGGAAAAAATACCATTCCCCTTCCTTTTTTGGCAATAATGGCTTGTAACCTCAGTGGAATCTCCAGCCTTCAGGGTCTGGATCAACATTTTCTCACTCCACCTGGCTCAGTCTCATAAACACCCTGCTGAGGACTAGCTCTCTCCACAAAATGTCCAAAGAGATGTCTTTTGGACCTCTCCCTGGTCTGGCAGTCACCGGGAGCTGTGAGTTTCTTCACTTTGAGACAACGGGTGGGTTTCTCAGTGATGCCCAGACACTGTCGGACCAACTTCCTTAAACAGGCGTGTTTAAATATCGAAGAAAATCATAAGTACGTTCTGAATACCTTGCTCAACACCACGATTTGTAGAGCACTCACTGAAGAACAGCTTTCTTGTCCCCAAAACAGCCTGCTGGCTTTCAACAAATATACACGGGAACTGAATGGGAGGAAGAGCATGCCCTGAGGACAGCATCCATGCTGAGGTATAAAGAGGTTCATTTCACGGGACCAAGCAGCTTCCTCAGACCAACAGGCCAGATCCCAGCGGGCGCTTGCAAGCTTACAGACCGCCCTGCTGTGGCAGAGCTCTGCTTTGGGGTGGGTGAGCCACTGGCTCGCGAGGACACGGACCAGAGGGGGCCCCACTGACTTGCCTTTCCCGCTACTGCACCCACGGAGTGCCTAGTACAACCTGGTTCATTTTCTAGCCACTTTTCCTTCAGTAACTTTTAAAGCACGGGAGTCTGAGTAAGAGCTTTTAGAGCAGGGAGGGCATGTCACGCTATTAAATTGCACCTGAGAGAGGACAATCTTGGAGGGTGATTTAGAGAAAACAGCCATGCAGCGCTGTTTTTCAGGGGAACCTTGGCACAGCAGTCTCAGACGAGCGAGAGGACATCCTGCGATTTTTTTAGATTAGCACTGTTCCAAGTGCATCGCCGGCAAGCATTTCATAACTTCATAACTTGAGACATTTTCCTAAGGAAAATGCTCAGGCGGTCCCAAAAGATCCATAACATTTCCTGCACGTGCTCCCGCCATAGAGTAATGAAGGGCTGAGTAACCAGCCAGGGCACTGAATCAGGATAGAGAATTGAGTTTTCAATGCACCGTTTCCTGAAGCGTAGGCATTGCGCTGGTAACAATCGTAGTCGTGGGGCATCTGAGCAGTGTGTAATGAGAAAAGGAAACAGCTCAGCACAAGAACTAGGGTGGATAAAGCGACCAGGCCTTAGAGTATCAAGAAAAAATCAGAAAAAGGAAATAGAAAGGGAGAAAAAAATGACTGCAGGAACTAAAAAGTAACACCAAAAAGCTACTTTCCGATAAGAGGAAGACTTGCTGGGAGAGCAGGATAAGGGCAGAAAGAGACTATTTTCAACAGACATAAAGAGACAGGAAAATGTCACCCACGTGAATCGGACAGGTGTGTTCACCTAGTAGTGCAGAAGTTGAATTTAGCTGTGTGGGTGTATCGCAGTCCCCTTGGGATGGAAGTTGCCCCTCGTGGTGGTTTCGCCATCATTAGCAATAGCATGAGACTACCAGAGCTGTCCAGCAAATACACGTGTTTTCTGTAAGTTTGCTAAACTATTCAAATAGTGTCAGACATTGCCACTCTAGCATTTGTTTTAGTAAGAGGATTCAAAGAATCACATTTTAGCATTTACTAGAAAAATGAAATTAATTAATTTTCATGAGCATTTGTGGGGAACTGAATAGTAAGCCTATTCAGCACCAATAGAGTTCATGTCATCCCCTATTCAAGACACTAAAAGTCAGCTCCTTTATCTGACTACTCACAATCTCAGCTTGGAACATCCAAGATGATTCAGTGGTTTAGTAATGCATTTGTCAATAGGTTTGAAAAAAAATCAGCATTTTTTGGGAATATTCTTCTAAAAAAGAATTCATATCAATGGAGTGGTTCTTCAGCATGTTATATTCACTTAATCACAGAGGACCATGCTCCTCTGCAGTTTCTGCTTCCATTTATTATTGGATATGAACTCAATGATTCTGACACGTGAGGGAGAGGAAGCTCAAAAATGATCTCAAATGAGCAATGGGCCATTTTTTACAATAAAATATGCATAATGCAGTCATCCAACTTTGCTAAGTATGTCTCTCAGATGTGAAGGACAAAGCAGTATACAAATCTGTATGAGGGAGAGGCATTACAAAGAATGTTGTTGGGGAGTTTCATGCCTG
>NW_010557907.1:38150-40303 GCF_000687285.1 Phaethon lepturus | reverse complement strand
AAGAGAGAGGACTTGGGTATTCAGGATGAATCTTAGGTAAAGCACTGTGACAGCAAAACCCTTTAGGATAAAAAAAATTAGTCTTAAAAAGAAAAGAGGTTTAAAGAAATCAGTGTATCAGTTATTTGGAACACAAAACTAGATGGGAAAATCTAGTTTTCAAGTCCCAGAATTGAACAAGATAGGTAATTTCTGGTTGTCACATCTATGTCCCTGTGAATTCAGCTGTCATGAAAATCCAAGTATATCCAGCCTCTTCAAAATGTCAAAGCTGGTGCTTGCTCCAGTGCTGGGCCAGGGGGCAGGTGGGGTTTGTGAAAGGATCTGAACTGGATTGCTTGTTCTGCCTAGCACAGATCCCCTAGCTGAACACAGCTTATGTTACCAAAAAGCCATAACAAAAACCCCAAATGAAATTCTTACCTTTAACAAATACATAGATCTTGGCCATGAGATCCTCATTAGATGGGGAGTCATCATGAATGCAGGTGAAGTAACCGGTGTCATTAGCTATGACTTTCTTGATGACAAGCATGCTGCAGCTTTGCCTTGTGTTATTGCGACAATTACTTATGTGCACTCGGGGGTCTTCCTTCTGGTCCCCCCTCAAAAGCCAGCTTACAGAAGGTGCTCCCCTGTCAACACAACACACCAAAATTAAAGATAGAGTCATGACTTCAGGCAAAATTTGGGCTTCCTTCTCACCAACTGTTATTCCCAGTGTTCCTACTCTTGTCATTTGCAAATGAATGATGAAGGTTGCTGGGTGTTTGTGTTTCCACACATAGGAAATTAAGGTGGATCACGCCACACTCTTCCTCAGAGCAGGGGAGATTCCTGAAATAGTCTATGGGAACTGTAGCAAGCTAGTTCCTGGAGGAAAGTTTAATTTTTATTTTAACAGACTTCCTTATCATGAGTTTGTTTTTATAACACTATATTCTAGCCACTTCAAACATTAAAAAGCACCAGATAAAATTATATGTTTCTTCCAAGCTGAGGACTTTGCATATTTTAACAGCTAAATTAACTTATATTTTTTTATACTAAGGCTGCACGGAGAGAGAACATTTATGTAATTTTGCATCACCTTTCTTGCTTAATCAGCAGTGACTCAGTCTTGATTTTTGTGAAGGGTCTGGAACTAATCGGATTAAAAATCTTAGAATATCTGCTCAAGACACTTTTTTTTTCAATTCACCTTGTCACGCCAGTCAGAACATAAAGCTAGCAGGGTAAAAGAAAGCAAGGCCTTTTTGTAACCTGTTGCAGGACTCAGAGAGAGCTTTCAGCCGATCTAAGTTAGCTGGTTTGCACTCGTCCTGTTGTGCTGGAAAGATCAGGCCACACCATGGCAGCAGGAGCTCTCGGAGCTCTCTTCTGCTTGGGCTGTACTTTGAGGGCTCTGGTGATGTCTAGTATGTGCTATACATGCTTATGAGATGAAGATTGTGTTCTTTTTGTATCAGATTGGGGTTTGGTGGTCATGTGGAAACTGGTAGGGCATGGGGGTAATCGTCCATAGATTTTTGGGGGCAAGAAGTTAATATTAGAGAGAGGTAGTTCTGTCTGTGTTTGCAGAGAGAAGCCACTCTTCGAAAGGACAGGGGGTTGACTCACCCCTTCTCAGCGAATTCCCATTGACCCAATGGCATTTGCTGAGCTGAGGAAGGAGTAAGAACCTCTGGATTTCTCCAACTGAGTGCTGCCAGGGAAAAATCCAGTCTAGACACGTCAACTCAGTATCGAGTTGCTAATACCAAACGCATCTAACAAGCAAGCTGTGTGAAGTTGCCAGTTATCTAATATCTCTTAACTACTCTTTCTGTGCCAGTGGCTTTGTAGCGGTGCAGTAGGTGCAATAAGGGGACGTGTTTGCCAGCAAATTCAGTGACACTTAAACAAACATCCTCTTGGCCCCTGTTTCTGCCCCGTCCTTTTGTCGCCTTCCTGAAGATGATGCAGACACGGGGCTGAACTCTCGAGGTTATTCCCAGCACGTAGCTGAACAAGGGCACTAGGAGAAGTGTGAATAACCTTTCTGGTGAGCAGCCTCACCCTCGTTTTTGGATGCACAGTTCACTTGGACAACCCCACCTCATCCGTCACACCAGCTTCCTGTCCTTCAGAGCACTGGATTATTTTTTGACGCG
>NW_010557907.1:32279-38119 GCF_000687285.1 Phaethon lepturus | reverse complement strand
TTCCCTACCTTACTAATGTCATTAATGACATAACGCCCACCTCTGTCAAGAAATGGGACTCCTGGCCTGGAATATGGAACAATGCCACTTCACATTCAGACACTCAACTCCAAGCATGTCATCATGTCCCTGCCCCTCTACCATCACCCAGTCTGGTGTCCATCAGGGCTGGAAATCTGCAACAGCGGCTCTGCAGAGCAGGTCAGGGATTTCACGTGCCTGTGCTTCCTTGCATGTGCCCACTTCTTCCTCCTGCATGTTTTATGCTGGTGGAAGATGAAGACTTCGGCTATTGCTTTGGGATTTTCACAGATCTGGCAGAGGGGAGTTGCAGCAGTAGCTTTGGCCAGGCTGCCAAAAATCAGGAAATCCTGGCCAAGAACCTCAAATGAATAGAGTTTAAGGGAGAAGGGATGTTCACGCAGAGTTACCGCAGTCTTCAGCAGCTACCTGCTTGGTCGTGCTGTGCTCCAGACAGCCCTAATGCCCCGGGAGGATGAAGGACTTCAGAGCTCCCTTTGGGCCAGTCGGAGCTAATCCGTGAGTGTGCGGATGCTGGTGTGAAGGAGGAGGCAGGGTGACAGGCATCTGCAAAGGACCTGATAGAGGGACTCGCGCACCTGATGTGCCGAAATCACACCTCTAGCTTCTATTCCCAGCTTTTGTGTGACCTGAGCCCAGGAACTGAAGTGCTCCGGGCGCCTGCCCCCATGCTAGCACGGCAGCATGCTGACATACTTTTCTGTTTCTCAGACCTGTCGTGTGGATTTATTGCTTTGCATCCATAAAGCAATTTGGGAATGAAGTGCTAATAATTTCTTCATCTATTTATTCATCTGGTGATATGAGAAAAATAGGATGTTCATGCAGATTAAGGAGACATTAAAAAGAATGGATAACTGCTGAAAAGGATTGATTTAATTGGCCTGGAGCACTACACCAAACTCGTGTCCGCGTAACGCGTTTTATGAAGCACTGCATCTAGATTTTAAAGGACTATTTTAACTTTATTGCCATCACGCTTGCTGCTTGCCAAGCTAAAAATACCACTCTAAGGTTGTTTTGACCTCATAAGCCACAGGGCTAGCTGGAGGTATTTGGAAGAAAACTGCCTTACACTCCAGAAGACATCACAAATTTACACAGTATGAGTCAATTAATCTTTCACTATAACAATGAATTAAATAGACTAGGACAAAAATCAGAAAGGACATATGTGTCAGCATAAACTGCAGCTTAGATTCACCTTCCCACTGCTTTTTCTTATTGTTTCCAGTAAATTCTGTTACAAGAAACCTTCCATGTAGTGGCTACAGTCAAGGAGACTTTTCCAAGAAGGTATAAAAATAATCTCGGTGTGTGTAAGAGAGAGAGAAACTGCGATAGTTTGTATTACCTTAAGCCTTCTCTCCTACAATACTCTCAGAAGAAATTAAAAAACAACCTCACACAGTAGTTTGGCATATAAATCACACTCAGAACAAGTGATGCCTATGTAGATCTCAGTCTGAGGCCTTTTGTGTGACCAAACAAGCTGATGGATGAGACAGCAGAAAGTGCTCTGACTCTTTGTATTATATATAGTTGTGTGCCAGTCAGCTGTGACCAACCGCTATATCCCCCATTTCCAGAGGATCATCTCCCTGTAAACACATGTCATTACCAAAATTTCCCTTTTTTCTTGCATGGCTAGTTTTCACACATTGTGACAAGAACTGGCATAATTTACAATATCAGCAGTCTGGGTTTTTACGAGTTTTTTTATGACTGTGATATGTTTAAACAGGTCGGGTCTTTCAATGTACACATACTAACTGCTGTTTATTTAACTGTCATAGGCTAGATGGTATTTGAGGTTAGGAAGTTTAAGCTCATATATATATATGCAAAGAGCTGATGACATGCCCTGGTGATCCTGTTTGTCATTTACTTATGGACACGGACTGAAAGAGTGATTTTAGCTGCAGAGGAGTTGAATCTGAATCTATTTTCAGATGAGTATTTTCCAGCCATGTCCTTAAGCATGGTACCTCCCCCTCCCGTACGCTTTCCCATGTGCTGACTCAGGATTTCGCTTGGGCCCCTTTACAGCATAAAGAATCTGGCCAGGCTGAATGCTGACCTGAGACTTTCCTCCCTGCTCTATTACAGCCCGACAAATTCTCCTCCACGCAGAAATCCATGCGAGGGTAAACAGCACCGGTTCCCAGCTGGCTGTGCAGCAGTCTTTGCTCTACCCTTGCCAGAAGCTGTACTGTGCCAAGGCAATCAATACAACCACGGAAATCCAGCATTGCTGGAGCAATCCTTACCTGCATTTTATTTTTAGGGTGTCCCCTGGTAAGATGACAATGTGGTCTTTTGCAATGCTTAGCGTTGGTTTCTCAAAAGATTCTTCCTCAGCAAGACCTGACCCAAATAAAGAAGAAATCATGATTAGGCAGGCTATTCAGTATGGTTAGAAGAGGCACAATACCATTGAGGCAAGCTTTTTGTTTTGTAAATAGTTCCTAATTTGGGGGCCCACACAGCGCTTGCATTTATACAGATGCAATTCAGTTGAGCGTGGACTTAGTTGTGAGATGCCCTTACTTTGTTTGTAGTTTCCTTTATCCACCTCTTTCTTTTCTGACATTGAGCACCTGCATTTCTGCTAATAGTCTGTCTCTCCTTTCATTTAGAGCTAGATTATTACTGAATTATTGCAGTTTTAGGAGAACAGATTAATTTCAAAAGGATTTTACACACGTATAAAACTGGAAGGAGTCAGGTCTTTGGGAAATAGTTTGATGTGTGAGCTCATAAGTTATGTTTTAATCAATGGGAGGAAAGAAAACTATAATTTTGGGGAGCAACTCTTTGCTTCACAACTGTGCAGCATCTGCTATATTAAAAGCAAATCAGAAGCCTGCTCTACTCCAAAGCACCACTCCCAAATACCGCATTTGAACCAAACAGCGAGCTGCGTGCTTTGTGGGCATCGTGGCTGGATACTGGTGCAGCGCTCCAAGGGGAATGTGCAGTGGTGTCTGGGACACCATCATCAGTGCTAGTGTGACAAGGTTTGTCAGGTCTCTGATGAAAATGGTCTTTAATGACAGTAGTGATAAAGGTCTCCCTCATCATCATCTCCTGGCTCAGGAAATGTCTTCTGAATGTGAAACAGTCCTCCATGAGACGCATATCCACGTGTACATCTATGACAATATAGTTTTCAGAAAGTGAAACTGAGAAGAAACAGAAGTGAGGTTGGCCAGGCTGGTCTCCTTGTCCAAATTCAAAGTAACATAATCAAGGAAAGGAGAAAACAGACTTAGATAAGTATCTCAATTTCCAAAGCTCTGACATTAAAGCTGTATGTTTTCTTTCCCCTCCTGCTCTTCAAATCTGTACCTTCTCCTTTGCCTTGAACTTGATAAGCCAGAAATCTTTATCTGGGCTTAAAACAGAGGCATTATTCTCAGCAGAATAGTGAAGATAACATATCTAGCAAAAAGAGAAACATCAGGGTTTAACTTTTCAACTGGATGAAACAGTGATTTTCTTGCCTCCCACCTCCCATCTCTCATCTCTTTTTTGCTGGACTTGAGTAAAATGCTCTTAGCCTGGCATATTCTCTCAGTGTGGAGAGTGAATCACTCCCACTTTGGAGAGTCTGGCTTCCTCCATGAGCCATTCAAATTCCCATCAATAACTCGGCGGAGGCCAGCTAATCTCACGGCACCAGAGAATCTTTCCCAAAGGGGATCCTGCCCAGACAGTGTGTTGCTGGACTCCCTTCGAAGGCATACTGACCCTTCCTGTAGACCTCTAGCTGAGACTTTAAACTAGTCCTGGCCATTGCTTCAGCATCAGAGCTATCCCCCCGCCCCCCCCAGTTTTACATAACTGATGACACTAGCTCTATCTCCAAAGTCCTTTGCAGAGCAAGAAGTTGGAGTCCGGCCAACACCAACTCCCTCCTGTGCACCTCTCTGACATTATTTAGCATGGCCCTACCTAAAAACTGCTGTTGCATGTAATGCTGTGGAAGAAAAATAGCCAGTGTGTTCCAGCCCTGCAGTTTCCACATTTCTTTTAAGAAGTACCATTATTCCGAAACACATTCAGGATGACACGTGCAGGGTGCAGCATCCCACTTCGCAAAGAATCAACAGAAAAAGCCCCAAACTCTGCAGGAGGAGACACTATCAGGTAACACCCTTGCACTTGACTCCGAGTCCCCTCCACTTTCTAGAAACACCCAGTTGACACCAAGCATGGGCTGAGCTTTGGCATGTGTTATTTCATGGTGCTGAGGTATTTCAGTCTCTTAAGACCATGTGCTGAGCTTTGCAAAAACAACCCAAAAAATGGCCAACAGCTTTGAATATGTCTGTCAAGTGTCATTTAACTTGCTAGTGAGGTTGGCTGGGTCCTGTGTAGCTCTCCCGGGACGCAGCTACTACCATGATCTGCTCTGGGCTGTTTATACTGTGACTTCAGCCAGGTGTTGCTTCGACTTCGAAAATCCTGGGGTTTGAAATAATCCTTTCTTTCTTTCCTCATGTGCCTTCAGTTGTTCTTAGGGCTTAGGGGGGCTTAGCTGATGTCTCAAGCTTGCCTTTTGAACAGGCCAGAATTGTACCTCTCCGGAGCAAGCGTGACACTGTCAGAGGGGTCTGGAGTGCAGTGCCAGGCAGCTGGCATTAAACCTGAGCTGCCAGTGTGCCCGGAGAGCAATGCAGTCCTTGGGCTTTTATAATATTTAGGACTGGTTTTGCTAAAAGAAAGAAAAGTATTTTTCAATTATCCTGTTTATACTTCTGAGCTACTTCTTTCCCAGTTTATTTTGGCTTCAGGAGCTGAAGAAAAGAATAAGCAAAGTGTAGTTTCAGTGCTTTTCTACCCCATGGAGGACAGGAGGAGAAATTCCTCTGCCACTCACGTATTTGATCACTGCTGCCAGGTGACAGAGGGTTTATATAAACACAGCATGTACCCTTTCTGGCACACCAGAGCCAAAGCTAAGTGAACTGGGAAAAAAGAGTTTGAGGGCAAAACTGAGAGAGGAGTGGAGGAACCGGTTAGGTTGTGCCACATCAGGACACCTAAATGCCAGAACTGGCAGGATGATGCCTCGCAAAATTTTTAGCCTCCCATGGTCCCTTTAGAGCGAGGCTTCATTTTTTGGAGGCAAGGCTGAGGACAGCCCCGGGACATGTTGGATGAGGAGACAGGAATCTACTCCACTTTCATAGTTGTTTTATATATTTGAGGAGACTTGTGGCTTTAAGAAGGCATCCGGATGCTGCAAGCAGCTTCCTGCAGAGAGAAGCAGGCATACCCTCATTTTCCCCAATCCTGCACCCTAACATTTGTTTAGCTTTGGATTCTCATTCACACCAGTCAGTGGTGCCAGGGAAACCCGGGCTGCAGGTAGATACTGTTTAGCTTGCACAAAGTCTTCTGGGACAATGTGTGCAGGTCTCTTACTGCCTGGTAAGCTCTTGGTCACAGGAGTTTTGAAGCACAGGCAGGTGCGATCTGGTTCTGGGGAGGGCAAAGTTAACCCGATGTTGGCATCCCATAGAAAAGCATTGTTTAAATATGCCATGTAGCTTAGTTGCAGTGCTTTTCCTTCTTAGTGTGCTATGTGAATGTTTACCATTTTAATGTATTTCATTTCCATTTTATGGCTTTCATCAATAGCTGTCTAGCACTCCTCAAGAAAAGTTTTTCACAGCTACTCTGCCCTTTATATAAAAACCCTCAGACTTGAAGAACATCTCTCTGAGGTAGTACTCTGTGGTATGCTGTAAAACCTGCCCAGAGTGGGATGGGAGATCCACACTGCTGGA
>NW_010557907.1:0-32248 GCF_000687285.1 Phaethon lepturus | reverse complement strand
GAAGCTAATGTGCTCTGATTGCATAGCTCAAATTACAATGTCCAGGCCTAAAATAAAATTCTCCTCTTCTCTGCTAAATTATTTTGGTCCTGCTCTAGGGCTACAAGGGTCATAAAATTAAAACAAGTACTTGCACCAACCATGTCATTACCATAGCAAAGCTCTGCAGAGGAACAAACAGCTTGGCAGGCTCTGTTCTGCAGAACGATGTATAAAGGCTCAGGAAAGAGCGTCAGTACCGTGGCTGTCCCTGCCATTTTCTTTGTGAAGCCACCCACTGCTGCCTGGCTGGGGTGAGGAACCTGGTGCGGAACCTGGTGCAGCATCCTTCCATAGATCCTCTGGCATGGTTTAAGCTAAGATGCTAGAGTGATAATACTCCAGAATTAGCAGAGAGCCTGTTGCCTTCTGCAGAGTTGCAAATAGGTCTTAGCACAACATCCTCCCCCCGTAAACCAAGGGAGAAAGACAGGCTCCTCCTGGGAAGTGACATGTTGCATCTGACATTAGGTTCCTGCCCTCGATTACTTATTGCCAACTCAAGTTGACTACAGCAAGACTCAAGAGCATAGAGTCACCAGGCTAAAGATAGCCCCTAGACAGAGCCCCGAGTGAGGACAGACCTTCTGTCCAGGGCCTCACTGCAGCATTTCTAATTGCAAGAGTTTATTCTTACTTTCAGTTTAGACTTGAACATTACGCTCTTGACGCTGAAAACCCCAAACACAGCAAAACCATACAAATCCTTGGGAGTGAAATGTGAAAGGTTGACCGATACATTACCCAGGGAAGAAAAGTATATTGAAAACTGTTTTTCCTTGGATAATCTGATTTTGCAGCACAGCCAACATCAAACATGAGAGTATTCACAGGCAGAGGGTAACATGCGACCTCCCTCACCTCTCTGTCAGATGATTTCTAACTCTATCTCACTTGGCTGAGGGAGATCCCTCCCACACTAAGCGATGCCTGGTTGTTCATCCTAGGACCATCAGTGAGCATGGATAAAAACTATTTTTAATCTCTGTTTCTTATTGTAACAGTCTTCCTTCAAGCGTCCTTTAGGCACTGTAAGTACCCAGTAGCTATCCCAAAAGGAGCACTCACAAATGCTTGTGAGATTGAACATATCTAGGTATCGTACATAGTGACAGCTAACGTCAATATGATAACTGATTAAGAGATCCACATCTCCCTTTTGGGCACTGTGGCGCACAGAGGAGGGGAAAGCTGAAAGAACAGTATCAAAGAGCACCTAACCTCTGCATCAGATGACAAAGAAATAACTGCTAAGCAAACCAGAGACTCCTGTGTTGACAGCTAAATGAAGCAGGTTAGACTAAGGCCCTGATTCCACAAGGACTTGGGCACACAAATAGCTTTTTGCACATGATTGAACTCCAGGGACTATTCATGTGTGTAAAGGCACTCTTGTGCATAGATCTGGGCCCTAGGACACATCAGATCCCATTAAAAAGGACTGGAAGTCAGAGTTTTAGAGCGGATTTTAGTGGGGGAAGGGGAGAGGTGCACACACACATATTTAAAAACTGTTTGGTTCATTGCCGGCAATAGATTGGGGATACTTTCGTAAGCCGTGCTTACCTTAAAGCATTTCTGAGTCAGAGCCCGGATAGGAAGGATAATCTGTGCTCTGAAAACACTCTGGAAGCAATGGGGGCTGTCCGAAGAGCGTGCGTGGCCCTGGTCACCGGTAAGAAGGTGATCACCCATAACACGGATCGTGCAGGTGAAGAGCTGTTACCTACGCTGCCTGCCAGGGCAACACTGGTGACACGCAGTCTCGCCAAACGCCTTCGTGTCTGCAGCAGTAAGTGACACGAAGGAGAGACAACGTGCTTTCCTCTGAGATGCCAGGGTACCCCAGCATGGTGTGAGCACGTCTGAAAAATGAACAGGTACCTGTTTTAAAGGGTGTTTTAATGACTAAATGCCCAAGGAAATCCTATTTTCACTGGAATTAGAAAGTTCAGGGATTCATTGAAAAGCTGTGTGTGTTTAAACCAATGGCCTGCATCATTTTAGGATTGATTTCAAGGTTAGCCCCTATGTAAAGAGAAGACAGCAGTACTGCCAGCATTATTGTATCACAAGCCTTGCGATATTTGGTGCGTTTATTAAGTCTTCAGCTCCTGGAATCAGCTTTCGCTTGTTATAATCAAGTAATTTTGTATTTTTTTAAAGGCTTAAAAAGATAGTAGGAAATAACTGACAGACCACCTCCCCCTTTTTTTGTTGTGAAGTTGGGTGGGAGAAGGCCATCCAATTTTTGATTGGACATTAATAACATGCTCTCTACTCAAAATGCAAAGTTTTCTAAATGAAATATTATTGCTAGCATTGATTTTCCCAGCAAAGAAGAAGGGATGCTCTTGTGGAGAAGATCCTGGCTGTAAGTCAGGAACAAACCTCTCAATTTTCTTCTTTTCTATCAGCTAGTGAGTTCTGTGTCAAGCCACCTGCTGGGTACCGGGTCAGTACTCAGTTGCCAAAATTGTTTCCCTTGTCTACACTGCCACTAATTCTGCTTGAGCAGAATTATTTTTAAGGAAAATGGTTGAGCAGCTTCTAAAGATTCTATATTTTCTTTGTTTGTTTAAGGGGAATGGTTACAAGAAGCGTATCTTCCTGTTGTTTTCCACCTAGAAATAACCTGGAATTCCCCAGAGTGGTTCTGCAACAGAAATGTTGTGTGTGGGCAAAGAACTAGCAGCGTGTAGGCCACAGCCAGAGCTTCCATTCCTACAGAAGCTGAAGAAGTTCATCCAAAATTAAATTAGCAATCATGAACTCATCAGAAGAGATGGCTAAAATTCTTTCAGGATATTTGAATGCTAGTGTTAACCCAAGAGTATCTGCTGGCAAAGCAACAGGCTTCATGTTTTTGTTGATTTTCCAAGCCAGAGGAACTAGTATTTATTGAGCTGACTCATGAGAAAGGGGAGTAGTTCACACCCGTTCTTCTTCTCTGCCTGCCACAAACAGAAGTTTTGTGTAGCTCAGCCAGAGACAGTAATTTGGGTGTGAATGTTCCTAGTGACAACAACAAAAAATTAAATCATTAGTCTCAAGCGGAGGGGACATAACAGCAGCACAGTAAAAACAACTGCTAAGTAGAGTAAGTGTTTAAAGATAAGACAAGACATTGGCCCCGTTCTTGGGATTTGTTCCTACAAGGCTTTTCCTCACCCACAGATGCATCAGCATTTCCTGATGAAGTGGCACAGGGTCACTCTGGTTTCCTTCTGTAATCAGCAGAAATTCTTCGGCAAGGCCACCTCATTGCTTTGTGTGCTGACGCTTAAAAACCCCCGTGTCAATTAACAGGAACTTTTCTCTGGTTTTCTGTAATCAAAACATAACCTTTGGAGTTCGACTACACCTGCTCAAAGGCAACTCCCTGAACGTACAATGCCATGTGCTTTCTTGGCTGTCCATGATATGGATCACTGTATCAGTTGCAGATTTATGGAAAGAGGTCACAGAAAGCAACTCTAGGTCACAGTTGTTTGGGTTTTGGTGGCAGCAGCTCATTAATCAGAGCCATTGTTTTCCCTCTGACACTGTAGAGTGTAGAGTCCTAAAGAAAGGCAGAGATATCACCACCCTGTGCTTATGTTGAGTTATGTAGCGAGGGGACACGTCCTTTCTTTGTAACTGGATGACAAGTGGAGGACTTAGATCTACAGCCATAAAATAAACACGAAATCTGGGAAAGGAGGTGGCAACATCTGCAATCATCTGCCACGCACTCAAGCACAGTTTAAAGTATTTAGGAAATGCAGTAATCTCATGCCGATGGAAAAAAGGCTGGGAATGTTGTTATTTCTTGAGCCAAAGTATGGCAATTCCTCTGGGAAAGAGAAGACCTGGCACATCTCCATGATTAGCAAATATGCAGACCCAGTGGGAACGAGACACATGAAAAAAGAGACCACACTATGTGCTAAAGACTTAAGGGGAAAAAAAAAAACAAAAAATGTGAGGTATGAAACTATCTTTGCCTCACCACCAATGTGGTCTCCTGAGAAAAGATTTAGGATTGCAGATGCAAGTATTTCCAATGATTCCCAGACAGCATTACTTCATAGGCGCTCCAGACATAGCTTTCATTCTTCCTTGACTTGACCATCCTGAGGAGAGGGCACATTCTTCAGACAGGGCTGCGAGTGAGAGGAGGAACAAGGGCACGCATTGGTCTCTAGGATGAACCAGCATGGGGAACAGCCCCTGGAAGAGCCTGACACACCTTTCTGCTGGTGGCTTTGGCCCCAAGGTTCACCCTCCACTCTCACTGCGGTCCACCACAGCACATGTTCTGCCTGCCCTTCACCTCCTCCCAGAGGACTCAACAAATGAGGACTTACTGCTACTCAGTCTTCAGATATAATACAGCATTTATCTGGAAGTTAATCTAGCCAAGATCTCTCTCCTTTCTCCAGAGCACTGTGTAGGAAAATGGGAAGGCAGAAAGCCATCTAGATCTGTCTCCACTGGGTCCTTTCCGGGCTTCCCTGTGTCCCTGTGTCAACTCAGAATTGTCACTACAGGTGAACTCCTGGGAGCATATTTGTGTATTGATGATAGATAGCTGGATATTTTTATTGCATGTCAGCCCAACGTTTCTTCATAGCTACAGACAGTAAACCATGGATCGCGTTATGATTCCAGCTTGTCAAAACCCTACATTCAGTTCCCTTTAATCTAATCAGAATTGCTCCACGCAGGGTAATTTGTATGCGGTGAGTAGTTACTTACAAAGTTTTGGATGCTAAGGAAGGAATGTTTTAAAACTCTTTTAACTAAATTACTTTATTATTTTGAGTAGCTATCAGCAGATTAGCTCATTTATCAAAGGTGACATGTAAGGCTGAAAAGTCAACAGCAGTAACTCACAGACTTCATGTGTGTCACAGCGCAGCACTAAACACTGCGTTCGCTCACACAGCAATGGGATTGAATTTGGCACCTCTTTATATTTCTCTCAAACTTATTTGTTTTGTACAGCTGCAAATAATGAAAGCAATTGCTGTACTGACTCTATTCCAAGAACTATTCCCCAACCTGCTCATGTGCACAGAAAGAATCAGTCACTATTGAAATCTATCTTGATATGAGCCAGGACCTCTCATGAAAAAACAAGTAGTAAATCTCTGTTGATGCACGAGTGTTTTCTCTCTTGTTCCTACCCAGTTCTAACATTTATACTGGACTTTTAACCTGCAATAAAGGGGCTGCCTATACTCGGGATAAGAGTAAAGCTCTTCAGGCTGGATATTTTGTTAAAGAGAATGGACTTTTTTAAGTCAGAGCAGTAGTAGAAAAGTTTTCACTAGGCCTTCTCTTCTATACAGTTTTATACATTTCTCATCTTTTTCTACGGAAGTGACAATAGCAATCAGATTAAAAAAACCCAAACAATCATTTTCTCTTCTGTGTGGATATGATACAGTAACTTTTTTTTTTTTTTTTTTACTTGTTAATCACAACATTATTGCAAACTTCTTGGCAGACTGGAAAATCATATAGTGGTTCCTAGACCATGGTGGCACTTCCTGTAAAGGGAACACGCTGCACCAAGGCTGTAGTAAAGCTGCATGCAGGTCAGTCTGTTCATAAGGCAGGAGACAGGGAGAATGCAGTGGGGTTTACTTTTGTGAATGCAAAAATTGCCTTTAGTTCGGTGTTTAGGAGGCAATGCAATAACCCATACATGCCTCAGCTTATAACTCACGGCGGCTGCCAGCAGAGGTCAGACTTTAAGCTGGCAACGTAAAATACTAAGGAGGGATTTCCCTCAGGATTCCATAAAAGTTGCTATGAGGAGCAACCATCAGTGGGGAAACGAATTTTTTTGCCAGAATTCAATAAAATTGATTGGTCTCACACGTGTTGAAATGCTGTTCTGGTATCTGCTTGTACAGAGCATACTGCTAGAGCCATAGAGCTAATCTAGTCCCCACCATCTTTAATGTATAATCATGAAATGACTTTCCGTAATAATTTAGAGCTGTCAGACTTGTTTCTGAAGGAAAGCTTTGGTACCATGGGGGCTTGGAAAATAGCACTCACATGAATTAAAAGCAAATAGATGAAAAGGAAAGTTCCTTAAGTTAAAGAGGTTGGTAAATTAAGTTTCACTTGGCCATACCACACAAATAAAGCACTGGCAAGTACTAACCCGAAGTACAATCCCACTTGCCATATATACATATATTTACATAGCTGTTGAGGGATGGTAACTTTGAAATTCAGCTAGCCTGGCTATTTAAGTTCTTAGCCAGAATGTGCATTAGCAGAGAAATTTTGCACGTAACATAAGGTAATATTAACAAGCGACACAGTATTTCAAACTACGGAGTCAATTAACTTATTGTACTGTATATCATCTTACTCCTTTAACAATAAAATATGATGATAATTCATCCTAAGTAAAAGACTTTGGAAAAGTATAAGACAGCTACCCTAGAGAGACATTAAAATGACCAGAGAAGAAGAGCGAGAGATTACAAAATCCACGAAACTTTGGTTTAGCAAGAAGTGTGTTTCTTTGAAAGCACTGTACGATCTCTGCCAGCATTCAGCCTCTGCCTGTATGTATCAAATGAGAGGAGGATGCTCACTCACGTCCCTCCTCTACCATCTGCACACTAAACTGGTGACTCCCAAGTCTTTCTTCTTGTTTCATCAGTCACTTGCGCATGAGACTGTTGGGAAAACCCCCAAACTAGCTGTACCATATCCTTAAGCACTGCACAGTACAGAATGACCTTTATAAGACCTGAAAAAAAGATGTTTTAAGCCCAACTGATGGCAATTATCAGGATGTGCCCCATGTGGATCCGCTCTGGGTCCTGTCTTTCCCTTCCGGAAATCTTTGTACATGGAAATGATTTGTTTGCAGTGATTTGAGTTGGTAGAGCTGGATGAGGCTTAGGAAGGAGACTACCACAGCCCTTCATTTGTTTTGGTTTGGTGAAAGCTGTCTAGATGAGATGCACACATTTCTAAACACACGAGCATGGCCTTCAATGCAAACAGAGTTCAGTAAGGAAACCTGAGCCAAAGAATAAAGAAACTTGTTGCTACGTCTAAGCTGGTGGCTCAACTCCGCTGAAGACAAAAATATTTCAGTGCCACAGAGGTGTTTGTTTTTAAGAAAGCGTGAGTTTGCTCGCATGGTGCAAGTTATTATTTTAGAATATAATTTTCTCTGTGTTCTTTGATCTTCAGTCAAGGATCAGTAGCCCAAATCTAAGGAAGGGAACAGTTAAGATGCTAAATACATACTTTGTAGCTTGACTCTGGCATCTCAGGTGTCAAGGATGCTTATATAAACAATTTTGCCTCAACATTGTATGAGTGTTTTGCCAGTTTTCCACATCTCAAGCAAAATGTCAGTATGGTTTAAACCCACATCCCTTCGGCTGCTAATCTGGTTATTTGCCACACTGCTTAACCTGAAGACCAAGAGCCCTTTTGATAGATTCGATACTACTTTCTTGCACAGCATACTGTAACAGGGCCTTTAGATGCTACAACAACAAAAGTTTTGTACATCTGAGTGGGTATCAGGAGAGGTTGGAATCATGGGAGACCCAATACCAAGGGCAGCGATTTATCTGCTTTTTCTGTTGGTAAGAGTCTAGGGAGAGAAAAGAAAATCTTCCCAAGGTTGAGTTATATCGGCCTGTGTAATTCATCTCCCAAAGGAAGCAATGATGCCAGCCCTATCTTTAGGAATATTTAAAATTAGACACGATAAAGCGCTAGGAGATGTCCTTCAGAAAACATTTGCTGGTGACCTACATGAAGAAATCTCTAAGAGCTTCAGCTGCCACATTTGGCAGTATTAGGGCCATGCGGTTCTGTCGAGATGGCCTACCAGGGCACGACCTGGGGTACAGGTCTCTTCCCTTTCCAAACTTCTTTGGTGCTACCTCAGCACTGCTGAGATTCAAAGCCAGAGTGGGTGTTCTCAGTTTTGGACTCAAAAGTGTCCGTAAACCACATCTCAAAGGAAGACTTTGGCTGTTTTCTACGAAGTGCAAGAGCTGACAAGAGGAATTTGGATGAGGTTCTACTGATGATAAGAGGGTGGCTTGCAAAACAACCTCTGACCATGCTCCATAGCTAAATCCTAGTATTGCCATCAAGCAAGGCGCCAGCTCACTGACCACCAAATGCTTATGGATTAGCTGCTCAGGGAGATCACCTCTTTTCTCAGGCCACGTGCCCCAAAGTCTCCTACCTGGAGCCTTGCCAGTGTGAATCTGGCAGTCGCTGCAGGTGCCGGTGGGTCATGTAGGCAACATCACATGAACTCCGGTGGAAACTGGGCAATCTGTATTCTCAGGCCTTTTGCATAGTCGTGAATTCCTCCTCCCCATCACCCAGCCCTCTTTTCTAGGAAAAAATATCAGCTTGCGTGGAAACGCTCCTCTGTAAAGAACATCTGTGTCCTCCTGTGTGATGAATCACTGACCTGCAGAAGGAGCAGGCCAAGGGAAGGCCACGAGAGGGAAGGAGTTGAAATCAGAACAGGGAAGGTGGATGGTCAGAGTGAAGCAGAACAAAAGCCCACCCCTGCTAGCATTGTTTTATCATTTTTCCTTGAGCTATAAATCCAGAAGCAAATGAGCCAGAGCCCCCAGAGATGAACTCAATTGATGCGCCACACTAAACAGAGATGGATTGGATCAAATCGCAGGGATCCTAGAGTCAGGAACGTGTAAGTGCTTAGTGTCAGTAAAATCTGCTTGGTGGGGAGTTACTTTGTTTTCTCAGTTTCTTAAGTTTACCCATTAAGAAGAAATGGGCTGAAACCAACTTTGGACTTGACGCTGGAATCTGTTTTCGATCAGCTCTGTGTTCCACTTCTGTCAGCTTTGTCTGTGTGCCTGTCTCAAGAGGTTTTCCTTTTTTTTTGGTTTGTTTTGAAGGGTGGGAGGTTGCTATTTTGGGAGACAAGATAAAAGCTGTTTGCTGGAGATGGGGAGAGAGAACCTAACGATCTCCTGAAAACCCAATTGCAGTTTCAGTCACATTTCCGCAGTCCCGGGCGTCGTTATGTTATCTCTTCCCTGCAACCTCCCTGGGTAGTTTGGCCTAACTAGGTCTGGAAGCTGGTTTCCTCACTGGTTTGCATTAAGCTGGAAAGTACCAGTCGGACCCAGGGAATTGGCTGCAAATCATTTGTGAAATCCTTCTTAATGACAAACTCCATCAGGCCGTGGAACAGGGCTTCAATCACTTCCTCACAGCCTCCACCGCACTCGTACCCTGACGTGACCCCAGCTTCGCCCCCGTTTGTTAGGCTTCTCAGCAGCTGTGACATAATGTTTTTGATGGCAGGGTTTGGAGGAATCTGCTTGTGGCAAAGCAGGAATCTGCTTCGAATTAGCACTGCACATATTTATCAAGTCTACATAGCATGGCTGCCTGCTGACAAAAGTCCCTTCTTCTATCCCCCGCAGGTCTCCGGATGAGCTCACTCCACCTGCGGAGGTTCGGAGGAAAAGCACTTGCTGGTGTCTGGGCGCGACCTCCCACAAGCCCAGAGAAGGGGCCGCAGGTGGGTGACACACCGAGCGTCATGATGCCCAGAGCTAAGTTCGCTGCTTTAGCACCAGATCCTGACTTTTGGGTTTTCTGTGAGGGGTTTTGCGGGGGGTCAGACACGTAAAGGGCACCCTCGCCTTGCTGCTCCCGTGCTGGCTGTATCCTCCCTGCTGCTGCAGCTCCTTAGCTAGAGCAATCCCTTCTCTAACAGGTTGGTCGGGTTGCAGCAGATCAGTTCATCATCTGAAAAAACTATGGCATAGGGGAGATGATTGCACAGTGGCTTTGGAAACAGCGGATTTGCTTTGTGATCCTGCTTTTAAAGGTGCTTTACTGCAGTCACTTCCAAGAAAAGAAAACATTGCCAGGTACCCAGAAGCAGACCCGGTTTGCATTAAAGCCACCTACGCCGCTTAGCAAAAGCTGGGCAGGAAATTCTTCCCTCTTCATGTCTAAATATTTAAGATCTATTTATTTATTTTAATTCCTGTTGTGCATAGGAATAAAACGCAAATCCTTCAAAGGTTTTTCTTATTATGAAAAGCAGCAACAGAAAAAGACTCGTCTAAAAATAGCCAGATATTTAGGGCAGCCCCCGGTAGTGGGAGACACAGATTCAGAGGCTTGATTCCACCAAGGAACGTGGTGTCTTCAGCATCCTACGCATGCATCTCAATGACAAGGTCACGGCATTGCTGGGTTGTGACCAGAAACACCATCCTGGCTGGAGAACCCTTCCTGGAAAACTGCATCAAATCCAGCCTTTTTCTACACTGAATTTTGCCACAGTGTAATTTTCTAATGAAAAGCTGTTTTGTTATAAAACCCTTAACTGATTCTATTTTTACTATTGATTTCAAGCAGAGCAGAAGCAAGCACACTGCTGCTTTCTTTTCCTAAAAATCTCACCTCTTCAACCCAAGAGTTTATTGCAGTTCCTATAGACAGACAAAACGTGCAGTCGCCCTTTGAACAATAAAATTAGTTCTTGTGCTGGATAGTTAACAAAATCAATAAATGTGACTCTAAAAGTAACTAAATGAGGAAAGCAGCTCCTGGTTTTGGAGCTCTGTCCTGACTACCTCTTGCAGAGTATCAGAAGCCCTGGTAAGAAATACAGAACTATATGAAAATAACTGAGGGGAAAAGGAATCATGAAAGTCACTTGAGCACTGAATGAAAGCAAAGTGAAAACTTTATGTCACCAAGCAAGAAAAATGTCACCATTTGGATTCAGGAGGAGAAAAGTACCAAGGTGGGAGATGAAAGAACCATGCAAATGCAGGCAGGCAATTAATAAGGTTCCTTCCCATCCTGAATCCACGCATACAGCCTTGATTTGCTGCACTAAGTTTTCAGAGAACTAATCCCAATAATGAAATCCAGATCTGAGACACTGTAAAATAAGCAAACAGCTTATCAAGGTAGAGCAAGCATTTGCTGGGGTCCTTACTTGCTTCTTTCAGAGGTCTGTTCCCTCTCGTCTTGATTAGTCAGTAAAATTTTTAGTGCGGCATATGAATTTTGGTCTGGCAGATGTGAACTGTTACTGAGGGATTTCTCCACACGCTGCACAAAATCAACAGCTTCCCAGCATCTCTTGCTGAATACGGTGGTCTTTGTGCATGCATATACCAGGGGAAGAGGGGGAAGCAATGCCCACTACAGAGAAACAGATACATTGACAAAGCAAGTACAGCACAGTCAAGTAAAGGTGTTTTGGGTTTTTTTTTCTGGATGTGTCATAAGGTTACTCAGATGCCTGGATCCGCATGACCAAGCCAAGATGAGACCAGCCACTAGTCTAGCCAACGACATGCAGAACTTTGACTCAAAGAAACATGCTTGTTTTCCAGCTGGAAAGGGAGGCTGACCATTTTGTTGCACTCTTAAGCTGTCGAAATGTTTATATCAATTTAAAACAGACTCTTGGGGAGAGTAGAAAAACAAAGATGAATTTTCAGGCTGAGACCTCAGATGCCAAATTGTAAACCCTTGGCTAAAAGGTCTTAGGGTAGAAACAACTGCACAGCATTAACTGCATAGCAGTGGTTCATACAGGAGCCATAAGAATAAAGATAGTATTTAGGAAAATTGTGAGGCATTTCATCTGGGCTTTAGCGCAAGGTCACAGGATGTAAGCAGCTTGGGGAAAAAAAAAAATACTGTTTGAGAGTAAAAAGAGCTGTATGTCAAGCACCAGTCCTGCAAACCTTATTCACAAGAGCTGTGTTGATATGAACATCTGTCCAGTGGGAATAGTCCTCTGAGGCCAGGCTGACTCCACCTTGCAGTCCAAAATAAAGAGATCATGACACTGGGCAGTGGCACCGTAATTAAGGGGCAAGTTTCCACTGCAAGGAAACAGAAACTCTCATATGCTCACATCACCACTGAGAAGAAGGACAGCAGATCAATTTTGGTATTCTTAATTTATTTGAGCTATTTTAAAATTACAAGTATCTAAACCAAGTATTAGATCTGTTTAGCTTTTTAAAAATCCTTCTAAAAGGGCTCTTTTTGCTTATTTTTCAGAGAGTTTTGTTTGTTTGGCCTTTGGCCATAATAATATAGTTCATCTTAAGAGATTTAATGTGATTGTACCAGGATATCAAAAAAGCGTGATTCTATAGTCTGTTACGGGGCTCAGAAAACATGATCCAATTCAGACAAGTATAAGGATACTCTCCCGATGTGTGACTGCCATACAGCCCCATCCCCACACAGCAGAAGTGCTAACGTCTGCGTGCAATCCCAGGGCCTGATTCAGATCAGTTTTACTGCTGTGCACCAGCTGATTTTCTCCTGATCTCCTCAAATACACACAAGCAGCAACGTGGACTGTGCAGCCTGGCGTGCTTGTGAGTTCACAATGCTAAGCATGACCTGTTTGCTGTTTGAAAATGCGTACGTATGTGTAATTCTCTGTATGATTCATTTAGCTGTCTCTGTTGTTCCTTAGACCAGCCATACAATTATTTTAGAAGACACGTTATTTTATTGCTGCAGTGAACAAGGGAACTTTCTCTTTTCCACGGTTTTCAGAAAAATGTGGGATGTTAGGAAGGAGTCAAAGAGAAAGAAGGAAAATTTGCCATTTTTCCTTTGAAGTCTACAGTTTTGAACTTGGTTAGAGTCTTCCATGTATGTATGGACTTAGACCCTCTTGACACAATCTCTTAAGGCAATGAGTTGCACTAGGGACTGAATGCAGCTATGACTTCAATCCCTCTAATCCTTCCTGGGCATCTTAGTCACTACTTGAACAAGATCCTCTGCAGCAGATCCAAACTGACTCTTACACTGGAAACAGCAGTTCAACCTCTTAGATATTGCCACTTTGCATGACGTTTACAAGCTGGATTTTACAATTTTATCATGTGCCTCCCTGTACTGACATGAGATCTCATTGCTGTTTAAAGGGAAAATAAATCTGCAGGTGTGTTGTTACATGACAGAAGGAGTTTAGAGATGTAATTTAGATATCTAGTAATGAAATAGAAGGCAGTAAGAAGGCTCATGTAGGAACCTTCCATTTGCAAACTTCTGCAATATGCTAATTTATCTGTTCCACTGATGATTCCTTAAATGAACATTTATTATTGAAGACCTGAATCCTGAGGATTTGGAGAATAGTAACATGCAAATCTTCTTTCCCCTTCTCATTAAGCCAAGCCCTGCTTTAACTGTGAGGTTTAGGATCTGCAGTCTTTGCTGACCCTGTAGGACAGCCACAGGAAGAAGGAGGAAAGGAAGTCGGTTTGTATTCAGATCCAAATACAAAATCAGCTTGATGTTCTTTTCTCCTTCATCAAGCGATTCACGTTCCTCCCCACTTCCAACTTATCCCGACACTGCAAAATCAGTGCACTTTGGTGAGTCCTTAATGCAAAGTCTAACAGAAAAAGTAATCCAAGTAGAAAGTTGAATGTTTTTCTGTTTAAAATGCAAATAGGATAAAATCTGCAGCTTCAGCTCTTCTGTTTTCTTAAAAGAAAAGACTGGTCACCCCAATCCTGTGCAGGATTCAGCAAAAGAAAGAAAGGTGCTTTCCGTTACAAAAGAGCTCGACTGTCTTCATTCTTGTTCCAAAACAAGGTGAGGCTCCTCCTGAAGCTCATAGCTATGGTATCCCGCCCTCGCCACCCTCTCAGTTCCCACACCAGGCCAGGATGGGCAGACAGTGTCCCACCGTGCGCACTGAGAGGCTGTCTGGCTTTGAGAGAAGGCAGAAAACATCAGGAGTCACCCCAAGATAAACTTGTTTCCCCACAACTTCCATCTATCTCCCACAGATCTAGGAGGAACACATAAAGTGCTGACAAGCCCCAAGAATTTGGCTCCCTCTTAAGAGTTAAATCTATTTTGCTGTGACATGAGCTATTCTTCCCAAAGCAGAGATCAGCTGGTAGCACCTCTAAACCATGGGAGGCTTATGAGGGCAAAGCTTTGAGCTGGTGCTTTGAGTGGGAGTGAATTTGCACCCCTCGCCCCCATTCACAGGGGTTCATTGCGCACATGTACCCAGCCTGTCTTTCTTCTCATAATGTGCTTTCATCTCTCCCCGTTTTAAAGAAACCAGTGACCACCCCACCCTGTCGTACGACAACCGTAGGGCTATTTACCACTTTGAAAGGAAATCCCATGTCACAACCCCTAGGAGCACAAGGAATAATGTCCGGAATTCCTTTATCTGTGACTAGCCCTGGCACACAGTCTCTTTCCCGTCTCTTAAGTATACACAAATATATTCTTTTGTCAAGGCAATGGGCCCAGATTTTAATGATGGTTTATTAAAAAAAAAAAAAAGGCTTTGGCAAGACTCAAGAACAAACGTTTTCTGACTTTAGGCCCTTTTGTTCTTCAAGGTGAAAAGTGACTATAAAGAATAAGGAAAAATGAATCACTGGTCTTTGCCCTCCATAGTAAATTTGACCTCCACTGTTTTAACAGTACCTAAAATTGGTATCCTGCACTAATCAGGGAAGTAATGTGATAAGTCTTTCTCCATGGCTGCTCTGCATGATGATTTTGTTTAAAGTCATCAAAATGACTCTTTGAGCATTGCAATTTTTTTAACCCTTAGCTCCACGGCTTCTGTTCATGTTTCCATGCCAAAATTTGCCCAACTAAAGGCGATATTTATCTTATCAGTTTGTAGAGTGATGGAGTAAAAGGCAGTAATGGACATTATCAATTCTGAGGGCAGTGCTCCCCTTGGATGAGAGGGTGGAAGGGAGTGAGACGCAGCATGTACGTAAGTGCCCCTGTGCACATGGGTCCAGAGCTCTGCCTGTTTCCCGCACCCGCCAGGCCTTGCAGCACTGTAATGTGTTCTGCTCACGCCATAAAGACGACCGGGGGCTCCCATCTCTATCTGAGACATCCTCTCAGGGCTCGCAGAGACAGGGCATCGCTGCGACGCTTGTGCCCTTCCACAGCATGAGCTAGAAGCCTACAGCGTTAGCTATCGACGTCCTGAGCAGCACTGGGTGCCTCTGCGTAGGCAGCTGAATCAGGCGCTGACATTTGCCCCTTCCAGGCCAGCAGAACAATGCCGGGTGCAACCTGGACCATCAGCTCCAGGAGAGAGGGGAGTGAAATCTATAGTAGGAAACGGCTGAGAGCAAGGAAGTTGCAACAGAAATATTGGCACCAGCAGTCTAAGGGAGGCGGTGGAGGCAGGCAGGAGAAGGAATCTTTCCAGGAAAAGAACATTTGTATCAGATACTTCCAAAAATAAAATATCGTGTTGGAGAAATATTCTAAATATTGGCAGTACTGCTGGCTTGGCCCGCCACTCTTTTCGGCACTCTTGCAAATAATTTTCAAAAAAGCGTTAATGATCCTTCACTTTTTAGTCCTCCCATGCAAAAAGAAAGACACGTGCCAATGGGGGACCACAGAGCAGCCCCAAGTGATTCAAGGCACCCTCTTCTCACTGGGTGGTGATATTAGAAAGCTGACAGCCTTGTTGCAGAACAAATAACTCACCAGCTGGAGTTTACTGGCTCTTTTATTTATATTCCTACAGCACACAGGCAATGCCAGATGTGCTGTCCCTGATTCATGTATATTGTGTTTGATGTCTCTCATCAGAATCAACCCTGGGCTAAGTCCAGAAACTAAACTGTTTTTAGCAGAGATAAATATTTAGGCAAGCCTGTGATTGGCAAGAACCTGTCCCTACTTTTGCATCCCCTTTAAAACTGAAATAAAGGTAGCAGCTGGGGGTGTGAGCACATCAAAGATCTTGTCTGCACTAGAGGAACGCGGTGTGCCCTCACTGCCGCCTGAGCAACTGCCATTTAAAAAGTCTCCAAAGGAGGGGAGAATTTGGCAAGAGAGGACCTTCCAGGGGCTGAAACCGGAGCATTTACACAGCATTGTGTCTATGTGCTGGGCCACAGCATCAAATTAGGACCTGCTCTTATCTGTGTACTGTCAGGCTTTGTGCTGTCTCTAGGGCATGACAGGCAGCTGTTGATAGTAGACGCTGTCATGGACTCTGACAACAGGGGGGGAATAAATTACACTGCTTGCCCTGCCTTTTGTCAGGTGGGGATGTGTGTGTAATAAGCTGACTTTGAATGCCTGTTAGTTGTAAATCTTGATTTTCCTTTGCCCTCTGTGTTGTGGCCCACAAAGCGTGCATGTAACAGAGAAGTTTCAGTTGTAGGAGAGGCTGTGTACATGGGTTTTTCCTCGCTTGTTGTCAAGCTCACTTATTTCTCCACCTACTGAGGGACCTGCACTACGTGAATAAATCCAGCACACCTCTCTGAGCTTTGTTGCAAGTCCTCCTGAGAATGGCCTCTCTTTCCTAGGTTGGGCTCTTCCATAACTCCGACAGCTCTGGCTTTCCTCTCCTGCCCGTATCATAGGGACTGCCTTGACAAGAAACCTTTCCAGAGCAGGAAGGATGGTCTGGCTGTGCAAGGCTCAAGTGAAGGGACTGAAGGAGAAATTCAGGGTGGCTCTTCTCTTGTTCAAGTCAGATATTTCACTGTGGCACAGCCCATACACCAGTTAACCTCTAGTACTATCCTGCTTACAAGAAGTACATGACACTCTGAACTCCTAAGGGAAACGACTAGCTGTGTGAATTCAATTGATGCAAATCAAAGTAAACCGGTCCCTTCCATTTCCCTGCGCTGTCACTTTGCAGTCAGTGACAGTGATTTAAGGCCACCTTACTCATGACTGGCCTTTTATTTCACAGCTTTATTTGCTTGACCTTAGTTTTCCAGACTGTCCAGTGCAATGAGGAGATGAGCCCACATATTACAAATTATCTAGGCTAATGTTGACTGTAATGGATCACAGATATTCCTATGCCCCGTGTCAAAAAGACTCATGACTTCACTAGCATTGTCCCAGAAGAGGGAACCCACTTCTATACAGACATGTTCTCATTATAAAGTTGCTGCACCACTCAGTTTCAAAGACATGAGACCGCTGTGCAACACAACCAGAAGGCAGTTCTTAGTTTTACCAACCCAGTGTTTCTGGCTGCATGCATGTCTATTCCAAGAAATGCTGATTTTGGATGCAGGTACTATGGGGAGTACACAAGCTGACAGTGCGGATATCACTTATAAAGACAGGCAAGCATCACAAACTTGGCACAAAGTACCCAGAGGCCTGGGGGGAGGGATCGGGAATACCTCCCTATTTTGTATCCTGGTCGGTATCTGCTTTTGAACGAGGTCAGAAGAGATTGTTATTCCCATCAGAGTGTTGCCGTGTTGAAATGTGGAATTTTTCAGGAATTTTTCATTAACGTTGGCTCTGGCAGATAAAATATTGGCCATGCCAAAGACAACATGCTTGGGAATATGTTGCTCTTGAGCACAAAGATACTGTGCCCTTAGCACTGCAGTTCACACAGCAAATGGATTGCCCCAGCTGACAGAATAATAGCTATGAAAATTGATAATGCCCAGGTATTTTGTTTTACCTGTATATTTTTGTCTTAATTAAAATGCCAGGATAGCATATTCCAGTGAAAACTCATTTATGCTGTTCCCTTCTGAGTGAGAGAAACTGCCTGGTAAGAAACTAAGCAATTGTAATTCTAGCTTAGCCTGGAGGCAAAGATCCAACTTTCTACCTCTTCAATAATTTGATCTTTTTTAGATGGCTTTAAAGACACGTAAAAAGAGCCAGGTTATTGGTCACATATATCCAAAGCAGTGGCTGAATGAGTGCTAAATGTTCGGTAGCCTTTCTGGGCTGGCTTCACAAACATACTTTGTTCCAGGGTGAGTGAGGGATTCATGACAACCATCATCCACAAACCCATCTGGTTCCTGGTCTTTTGGCACTGAGAGGTGTCTGTGACAGTCATTCTGTGACGCAGACTTCTCCCTCACCAGCTAAGCAGGGCTGGCACACCTAGATACCTCCCTCACCCTCCAGAAACCACCACACAGAACTTCAGTAAGACATTTTGGTTCCTGGGGCACCTTTCTGCTCTATAGGCTTCTGTCTCCGCTGCCTCCTGCTCACTTCATTCGCGGAGACGTGCAGCCCCCTTCTTCCTTCCGCAGCCCCTTCACAGCCCCACTCACACTCAGGCTGTGTGCTTCTCTGTCCTAATCCTAATCCTAACTCCAGCCCTGACCCTAGCCCTAACCCTACACAGTGCCCAGGTCCAACACGGACTCCACCTGGGCTCCTTATGTCCTGTTGGCTTCTCTCCTACCAAGATGCCCCAGCAGGAGATGTCTTTGTACCTGCTGGAGACAGAAATGTGTACTTGAAGTAAATAATACTTAAAGATCTGCCTGGTCAGGTGCTTGGGAAAAACAAAAAGCTTTCCAAAGAGGAACAATGTCTCTTTTTGTCCTTCTTCTTACCCTTCCTCAAGACAAAATCTTAACAAATACTAAAATAAGTATTAGAGGTTTGGTATCCAGGCATGAGAAGAGAAAATGCATGAGATGGGTTGTCTTGTTTGTATGTGTGTGTCCCATTGTCCCATTGATCTTTTGTTTTCTGCATGGCTATGCCCACCCTCTAAGGGCCTTTGGGGGTGAAGATCCAATATACTGTGCCCAAAAATGAGAAAATCTTTTGTGGAAACGGATATTTAAACCCTAGCTGTAGGTTTGGGTAGGTGCAGATGTCATAGTATACCATCCATGGCTGAGAAAGGACAGTGCCAAAATGGTAATAATAATAACAACAACAACAACAACAACAACAGTCTGCATTTCTAAGATTAGTTGCGAGATGGCTTGCAAAGGGATTTAACCTTGCAACGTGTTTGTGAGTTTGGTAAGTAATTGCTATTATATACTGCTGGAACTGAAGACAGATAAGATAACTATCTTACACAGAGGTCATAGAGGAAGTCTGCAGCACGGCAGGAATTAGAGCTTAAGGACATTGGCTCCAAGTTCTGTGCTGAGCTGCAGGATCATGCAGGGAAAGGCTCTCTTCGGTTTCTACAGGAGCCGGAGGGAGCTGGCACTAGTGAGTATCTGGTGTGGCAGTGCCCTCGCCTCTGAGGGTGGTCAGTGGGGCAAGCACACGGGGCAAGGAGGAAATAATAGAGAGCAACAGTGTATTTGGAACCCTTGCTCCACGCCGCTCAACTGCAGCTCTTCCCTGTCCCCCAAAGCATGCAAGTTCCAGAACGAGCATGCAAGTTCCAGAACGAGTGAGCTCGATTTCTCCTTTTGCTTCTCAACTTTGGTAAATCCAATATTCCCTTGTGCAGACACCTATAATCACTTTATTTCTACTGGGTTGAAAGCAGTAAGGAAACAAGTGGGCTATAAGGGTGTGAGGGCTACCCTCCTCCCTCCTCGGGAAACTCCTCCTGAACATCGGCACAAACACTCAGTTGCACTCCACGCTCATTAACCAGCTCTCCGAGAAGTACCTCCAACATAGATGTGCGCAGGGGAGAGGAGAACAAACTCTCAATCTGGAATCCTCTAGCTGTAACAGGCTCTCAGCAGGGGAATCCATTAGACGGTAGCTGAAAATTAGCTTTGCAAATTTCTCTGTGCCGGAAGACGCAGTCAGAATGAAAACCAAGGGGCTTTTTGGAATGTAGTTGCACTTGGAGTGACACTGCATCCATTTGCACCTACGCACGTGCGCGTCTGTGCGTGCGGGCGCGCGCGCGCTTCATCGTGCCTCCGAGGAAACTAGCAACCTGCTGCATACGTGTGGGCCAAGAGGCTGAGGGAGGTACCACGCTAAAAGAAATTCAGGAAAAACTGTAGCCTTGCAAGGCCAGCGCATCACTGCCACGCACCTGGCGGTACCCGGGCCGTGTACGCAGGCTCTGCAAGCCGGCACTGGCAGGGAGCGCGGTGTTAGACACATCTTTTGGATGGGACAGGCAGCATTTCAGAAGCAGGCGTCACACTCTCCAGACTGTCCAAAGCTGTTTACAGAAGGCAGGGTAACAATGACTCCTAATCTTTTTCATCTGCTTGGCTCTGTTCCCATGCAAAGTAAGTGAGAGCGTGACATGTCAGTGCAAAACATAGCCCAACCCGAGTTCTATAGGAGTCTGTCTGCAGGACAGGAGAGAGATTCATTTCTGACAGCTTGGGCCAAGCTTATCACGGTATCCCAGTCCTAATCCTTACACCCTTAAATGCCTCAATATCTTTGCAGCTTCAAATGGCTTTTTTTTCTGATGATGGAAGTGAAAGATGAAGTAAATCTACCGCAGTTCCTGAGCTGCTTTTTCTCTTCAAAACATTTATCGCCCCATCCCTCCAGGGAGGAAGGGAAGTCCTAATCTTCCTCATTTGCAGAAGAGCAGAGGCACAAAAGCAGAAAACATACCTGTGCTGCAGAGGGGAACGCAACGCCCCAGTGCCCGAAGCGCTATGGCCCGAGGGGGTACCTACGACCCGGAGAGTGCAGCTCATGGAGCAACCGAGCAGTGGTCCTGAGCAAAGCGTCCGTGCTAATTAGTGCAGGGAACACATCTGTAATTGCATCAGCCACTTCCCATCCAGAGATTCTGGGTGTTCCTGTATCACGCCCTGCTGCCACCCCTGTTCTGGAGTTAGTGCTGGCAAAGCCGCTGGAGATGTGCCCCAAGTGAGTTCCCCTAAGGTGACTGTCAAAGGACAGGGGACCAAAGTTGAGTTACTTAAACATCATGGCTTATGTCCAACCCACCTGACCTCCTTGCTGCTTTGCAGCACGGCATGCGGCCAGCCGCCGCCCCAGCATCCCCCCCTTTGAGCCGAAACCCCGCAGACCTGGCCTGGTCTCCTCTGCTCCCGGCCCTCCCACCGACTCCAAAAGCGTCCCTCTGCACCACCTCGTCTGCCTGAGGCGCTTCCGCTTCAGGCCGCTGCTGCAGCGCGGCTGCTTGACGTGCAGTACGTCTAAGAGGACGGCAGTTCAGAGGAAGACATCAAACCAAATTATGCCTGGATTCATGTTCCTGAGAATGTAAAGGAAATGCAGCCAAAATGCACTATACAACCACAGAAAGTTAATGTATGCTCGTTTGTGTATCAGACCATTGTCCGGGGGAGCTCTCAGTTTCCTCTCGGGATCTATAATGAATAGACCTATAAGAGAATGTTATGGTGGCAGAGATTTCTCTTTTCCTACTATTTAACTTAGAACAATATAGAATCAAAACAAAGAGGCAGCCTTTCAAAGGCTAGCAATACAATACACGCTAAAGGACATCACTTCGACCATTAAATGAAAGAGCACAAGAGAGAGACCTTTGCCCTACGTATGCTGAGAATTCCTCTCGATTCCTTTATCGTATACACTGCAAGAAGATCGGCGTATGAGATACCCTCCTTTTACATCCCACCACGCCCAAGTGTCCCTACTTTGCTTTCACTACTGGCAGATGTCAAGACCAGAACCGAGATAAGCAGAAAGATTTTAAAACAGGAAAGACAACTAAAGGAATTAGGCTGTTCTGGGTTCTCCTAATGATGCTCTTTAACCCCTCTTGCAGTCTCTTTTCAAGCCCACTTAGCCTAGCTCTGAATTTAAGGAGACTCTGTGTGATGACACCAGACGAGACCAGATATATTGGTCAGTCTGGGAATTAAAAAATCAGCAGCCCAAAACAATGGGTCTGCAAAGCATTAGCTACCTGATTCATCAAGCTGAAGTGTTTATCCTGAGCCATAATGGTGATGGCTTTAATGATGTCAATATTAACTATCATTGCTGGCCCAAGGATGCAAAAGAAATGCATCGAAAGAGTTTAAACGCTGTATCAGCAATGTCCAAAACCTGTAATAGCAACCCCAGAGTCACAGAATAAAACCTTCAGTATTTCCCTCATACAAGTTGTCAGGCACTGGACGCTGGGTTAAAGATTACACTTGGCCTTTTGTTCTGGAAAAGGGCTAGTTTATCGATGAGGTGAATTCCACCTTATCAATTACAAAGTGTGGTCACACGAGGAAAGAAGAAGCAGCCACCTGAGGAGAAGGGGTAGTGACAGCACCGTTGCTATTTGAGTGCACGTCCCTCTATCCCCTCTCTGCACAAGGAGAAAATCTTTAGTGGCTTTTTTTATGCAGCAAACCAGCCCCTAAAGGACATTCTGCAGTACTGCACAGGCAACACGAGCTACCCAGGGCACTTGCAGACCCTGGACCAACTATTTGTGTTCGCAAATGGATCTGGTTTATGCTGGTAAGAGATCCATGCTGTCAGCTTTGTGTCTCGTATTTCTGCCCAAATTGATTTTACCCAGTCATTGATCTTACAATAAGTATTCCTGTTTTCCCAAGTTGCTGCCTGTTTCTGAAAGACACCTTTATCTTTTTAATGGAAGCTATCTTGAAAACAAGATTTTAGATAAAAATTTCAGTTAAATCAGGAAGAAGTTGAGACTGAAATGTTTAGGTCAAGTAGTCAGAATGAGGGACATCCCAGGCATAGGTAGACAGAAAAGCAGAATGTCAAAGTTGTATTGCTCAATGCCAGCCCACAAATCCATGTAGTATTTAAAAGTCTACATTAACGTTTTAAAGTACAGTGATACTGTGATATTGTACAGTGGAAGAGCAAATGGCCTCGAACAGCAGCTATGCAAGCTCCACTCCATGGAAATCAAAACTATCTTAGTTTTAGCTTTTCCACTAGTCCCACTTTGAGCACAGAATTTTCAGCTTTACTGCCCTGATTTTCTCAAAAGTGCAGAACAGGTTTGGCAAATGAAAACTGAGATTTATACCCAGACAAAACTGTCTCCTTTCCTCTTTTTTTGTCCTTCTGCCAGAAACTCTCCAGAAAGCTGAAGATACTGTCATGAAGAATGTTAAAACAAATTGTGCATATATTCTTGGGAAGGGAAGAGGAGAGCCTTTCTCTTGGGAGCATTAGTCTGCGCTTGTAGACTTGTGGGATGTCGTAGTGCCTGTTTGTGGATGCCTGCCCTAGATGATATTGTATACCAGCTCTGACATGCTGGATAGCACATTAGGAAAAGGAGGTTAGTAATTTATTTTTAATAACAATATAACAACCATAGTTAGGCACAAAATTCAATAGAGATCAACTTCAGTAACCAGAAGGCGGCACACTACTTCATGATTTATTAAATTAAATTAATAATGGCATTTCACCATGTAGGTTTGAACATTGTATTTCAAATGCGAAGCAGACAACAATAAAAAAGGCTAAGTACATGGCTAATTTATACCAAATATTTTTTATCCTTGATGTAAAGATCACAGTCCAATTAATATATTGTGAAACTCCCAAAATTTCTTTTAGGAGTCTTTCTAGCTCCTCCTTCTAGTCTAACAATGCTCTTCTGATAGAAGCCATAGCATAGAAACAACCAACTCTACCTGTCTTTCTGTTTGAAAAGTCTATAGATCAGAATAATCCCATGTCTCCAGAATACTAAAAAGAAGAAATCAGCCCTGTATACACCTTCCTTCAAATGTAATGACAAAATTTCCTGATGGGGATTGCAGTGTACAGCACTGTCTGGAGCCAGACGGGGGGAACCTTTGACATACCTTGCTCAGCAGCCTGCTGTCTTCCTGAGTTCACCTTGCTCAGGCAGTTCCTTCGTCCCAGGAGTTGTGCCATACTGGGCCTCTGGTTTTGACCTGCACTTCTCTTTCCTTAGGGCAAGGTGATATTGCCCAAATTGACCCAGGGAATGAAGCTACCCATGTTTATTTGACTTGGTGAGAAAGCCATGAGAAAACAGTCCAAACGCGAGCGCAGCCTAGAAACCCCAGAGCGATTCCAAACCTATAAATACATCACACTGAAGACTTGGTTTATCTCCTTTCTGGATGAAGTCAGAACCTGATGTATCAGTGGGTTAAGTAATAAAACTGTTAACGGGATCATTAGCGGCTTCATGGTAACAACTGGGCCTTACTTTCCCAGAGACCCACAGAATCATTGTATTTGGAAGAGTCATCACTGAGTGGGATGATGAGCTGTGAGAAACACACAAAGTGAGATGGGCCAACTGCATTGAGATCACAGCCAGAGGAGGCTCTGCCCCAGGGAATCCCTCCCCATTGCATGCTCCGCTCCGCTCCGTTCATGCTGACATAGGATTCTGGGGATTAATTACTCTCTCCGGTAACTCCTATTGGGCCAAACCCTGTTCTCTTGCCTTAGCTGTTGCTCTGTCCTTACTCAATAGAAAATTTGCCAAGACTGAAAGAAAGTGGTTTGAAGCATGAGAGCCTCCAGGAGGCTTAGCAGAATGGGATCTTTAAAGCCAAAATAAACGTGAAGTGGAAGCGTATGCTGGAGCATTCAGGAATAGCAGTAGGGGTTGTTGTGCTGCCTCACACAACTGGATGTTGCGGCAGTCTCGGTGCAGGGGCCACGCACTGGCTTTCCTTCATCACAGGAAAGTAAGCGGGTTACTTAGCTTTCTCACAGTGGATTTTCACTTCACAACAAATCAGGATTTTCCAGCAAGATCAGTAAAATCTCTACCTTTATAAAGCATGCAGTGAGAGAGCAGCTTTCAGTCAGTTCTTTTCTCACTCAGATTCTACCGCAAAATGTATAAACGACCATAATAAAATAAATGTTCTCAGCCACACAAAGGCAAATTCAAAGACAGGCTATTGTCTTCAGCCAAGCTACAGCTTTAAACCTGTGTAACTGAGAGCAAAGCTGGTCCCAAGTGCGTGAACATGCAAGGAAAATAATCCAGACATCATCCATTTGTAAAGAAAAAAATGTGGCAGGCCAAAAGGTTAGCCGATCCTCCGTGCTTCACACCATGTAATAGCTTAAATTGTGTTTAAAAGGTTCTCAGGGTGACGTCATTGTTTAGATTCACTTGAATCATCCTTTAATTATGACAGTACAAAACCCTTTTAACTAGCCAAATTTGCTGTTTAGCTCCGTCCTGCTGTGTCATGCAGCAAGAGCTGATATAACTTCCTTGCCTCATATACGTCCAGAAAGAGACCTGGGAAAAGCATTTCTCCCCGCACTTGGGCGCTGCGTTATTATTTCTTCTGATAGTCCTCATGGGTTAAGGAACAAAGTAATACCTGTGCTTTTAAGTAGTGGATGCTCATGAAGTCCTTTCCCTTATCTTTGCAAATTAGCAATGACAGTATTAATTCAGGAGTGAAGCGGCAGTGCATGGGGTGGGTACCCTTCCCTCAGTAGAGGTGGGGGATGTACCCAGTGACCCGGTGCTGGACAACAGGGCACCCATGGGATTTATTTTTCTGCAAGGAAAGACAGAGACCTTGAGGTTTGGATCTGATAATCCACAGTGCTTTACTTCCCTCCTTTCAAACACAGTCGCACGCGTCTTCCTGTTAAGGGTTCTGGGCAATCTCTTCCAACAGCCATTTCCTGTATGAAGGCGTATTGTAATTAGGATTGCCCACCAGAAGGGTCTCCGAATGCTACTGTGTGGGCATGTGTTACAGCCCCTGCGGGAGGTGGCTTCAGGCAGCTGGAAGAACAAGTGAAGAAGCAGAGGGGAAAAACACGTTTTGTAACTCCTGGAAGACACTTAGTTGGAAGATGCTGTAGTTGGCATCTCTACCTTAAAGGTCTGAAACACCGACCGCTGCGCAGCCCAACCCAAAAGGTAGTCCAGGCTCGCTATCGGCTTTCAGGGGTGATGCCTGTGGCTACAAAGGGCCAAAGCGAGCCCTTCTCAGTAGCTGTGAGGGAATCAAGGATGAGAACTGGGATTCTGGGAGGCCCCATGCTCGCATCACCTGCTGCAGGCTTCTGGGGACAGGGAGGAAATCGCTTTAACTCCTCAATTAGTGTGTTCAGCACTGATTTCAGTTAATGAGGTATGAGTTAACGGCAAACAGGATGAACGCCTTACAGAACAGCTGCTTCTGTGTATTTGTGTGGAGTATCCCTATGAGCAGTCCCACTTTACTCACAGCTATAGAGGAATAGGCAGAGTAGCCCCATGGTGGTTGGTGCTTTTCCTGCAAACTGACCGTAGCGTATCTGTAAGGAAGAATTTAAGGTGTGCAATTTCTGAGCTGCGGGCTCTAAGGAAGCAAACATTTTGGCTGAAGTGTTTTAGATTCGTGGAGATTTTGTAAAAAATGGAACAGGTAATGACTAGGTCAAGCTTCCTTGACCCTCAAATCAAGAACAATCCCAGCAGGGCTGAAAACTCCCCTCTCTACTTCCTTGGCAATCATGTTCCCACAGTTCAGAGAAACACAGGAAGATCTAAGGAAACCTATGTGGAAATGCAGAAGACAAAGGCAAGTGATCTGAAAATAGAAGGCTGGTCCATATATTTCCTTTACATTCTGGGCCCGAGTTTAGTTTTTGGCTGAATTTTTAAATCTTGGGGACCATATGCTTTTTCCATTCCCTGCAGGGCACAAAGGAAAACTGGCTTCTTCATCCTTTCATCATGCGAAGGGTTAGACGAGGTTCTTTCCTTCTTGCTCGGTAATGGCAAGGACTCCTCAGTGCTAAAAGCTTTACTCCTTAGAGCCACAACGAAAGCCCCGAACGCTGGTTACACACACACCACGCACTAGCCACGACTCCTTCTGCATTTCTAGATACTGGGGGGGGGAAGACTTGCAAAAATCGCATCTTGTAAAATTGAGTACAGCAGGAAGACTCGGTGCATCTGCTTGCAGTGAGCAAGAGATTCAGCTGCAGGTCTCAGGCAATCCCACTTTGGCTTGCCAAGATCCCTGCAGCAGGCACAATTTTAAAGGCAAAATTCATTTTGGTACAGGGAAGAGAGACTGTGCAGACCTCCGTTATGGAAAGGCTGAGAAATTCCTCTTGTTTTTTTCTAATGTAAAAATTCAAGGAATCCTGAGCCCTGGGGGGAGTTTAGGAGACATCCAGGAAAAGGGGGGAGAGTAGGAGAGGGATATAGGATGTAGCGAGGACAAAAAGTATGTGCTGTAAAGACAGACTAATCCAAGGTTTTGGAGATGAGGCTATTGGCTTCATAAAGCAGTCCACAGACTTACTCACTATCCATCCGAGTGCATAGCTGTATTACGCTGTTAGTAACAGCCTAACTCAAAAGTTAACAACATTTGCACGGGGCAGTAGCTCAGCTGTCCTTAGGCTGTGAACTCACTGCTTACGTTTCCAAAGCCTCTGAAAGCACAGAGCTGGGCACTCACTCGGGTGTACGCAGCCTACAGCCAGCGACGGCTGCATGTGCTGCAAGCCCCGTCTCGGCCACGGCAAAGAAAAGCACCGTCACACCCAACTCAGCTCCGTGAAGCCGGGACTGGACTTGATCCGAGAGATTCTTTCCTGTTTTGTATTCTAGTTATTGGCAAATGATCCGAGAGATTCTTTCCTGGTTCGTATTCTAGTTATTGGCAAATGCAGGAGATACGATCAGCTTGTGAAAGCAGGCACAAGGTTGGCCTAGTTCAGTTCCGAGTTCATGTTAATACCGGGTTTCAGGTGAGCCGGGGTTCCCCACACAGGTGTGTTCAGCACTCGGGCAGCGAGGAATTTGCATAAAATGGGCAGCCATCAGTATTGCTCATCACGGCCTGGTGAGAGCAGACTCCCTACCTTCTCTGAACCTTCCTCCTTCCCCACTTGAGGACATGGCCAAGTCTCTCAGGTCACACCTCATACAGAAAACCTTGCTTCACACGATTTGTTCTGATTTGCCTTGCTTCTGACGATGGCAAGCTCTCTGCTGCTGAAGTTCTGCTCCCTGGGGCAAGCTTCAAGCCTGCGCTTATATTAAATGCCATTTCCAGATAACAGCCTTGGCTGGCTGATTTGGCAGCCTCTACTATTTTCTCTGTGGCCTTAAAAAGAAAAATTAAAGAAGTGCCTAACTTGGTGAGGAGATCCATTCTCTGTTACACGCGTTTGATGCCAGCTGATTTAGGTAGCCAATTTTTTTTGCTTGTTGTGACTGAGTATAGATGCTTTGCCCGAAGGTGAGGACTGGAGGAACAGGAATGTCTGCCAGTCATCTGAGCTGGTTTCTGAAGGAGAACACTAGGGACAGATCTATTTTGTTCCTAGCTGGTGTTTAGATATTCCAAACATCTTTTAATGACTTCCACTCGTAATTCGCATTCCAGTGACATCAGGCCGGTTTAGAGAAAAAGGGAAAGGTGCAGCAGATCAGAGGTTCTGAGGAGATACCACACTAAGCACGCGAAGTTCAGTAGGGCTAAGCTTCAGTGTCCTTCTCACACTCCCTTTCAACGTCACACGCTGCCTCCTGGAAATTTCCTGCATAGTTTTAAAAAATGCAGGTTGCTGTTGCTGCCCCAAAACTGCTTTGCAATGTAAACCAAAAGCAGCTCCTTTTTTCATCCTCTCCTTTGCTGCTGCTGAAGTGACCCTTGCTGCATATACTTTGCAAATGGCTTTGGAAGCAAAAGATGTGTTTCACCTCTGAATGTACACGGCATAGGGTGGATTTTCACCCTCCTTCGAACTGGGCTGGCAGTTTGGAAGACAAACTTAGGAAAACCACAGATCGCCTACCACTGACTGTACCTAAGAAATCTCCTGTTGTGGTTGGAAACCTTTAGCCCTTGTGCATAAACCTACTAGCAACATAAATATGATATATCCAGCCCAACTTGATATATTACTTCAGACTGAAGTAGACTGAGCTATTGCTCTGTACAAATACCTCATCATAAAATGAACAATTCAGAGAACGTACGAAAGGAGAGACAGAACTCAAATGCACCTCGTTGCTCTTATTTAGATTGATACGTATTAGGAGACCAACGGGGAAATGTGCAGATAAATATGTTTTACAATTTTTAAAGAAAATACTGTAACAGAAACCTTCAACAAATAATCCAGTCTGTATCCTCAGTATTCTTTTGGGTACGATGCTGTTTTTTAGAAGTTTAGGGAGTATTCAGAAATACTTTACATTTTTTTCCCTGCCCTAAATGGATGAATTAGTGTAAAGAGATTTCCAGTTGGTTTTGAATGTGGCAGCTTCAGGCAGGAGGCTCATATATCACAATCCTAAAAAAAAAAGTCTTCTCTGCTTTTTATAACATTTTCCCACAGTAAAGCAAATGTTTAGGAATAACACCAATTAAGAGACACATTTTTGGTTTGCTAGAACCGATCAACAGCCCATATTGTCAGCTATCCAATCCTCAACTTTCCAGCACTGACTGCCTCAGAGAAAGGCAAAAGCATATCCCTTCTGCCTCTGATTTTCTAACAGCGCACCGCTGAGCCCGCAGCCTTCCCGGCTGCGCGCACCGAGCATCCTCGTCGGCAAACCAGGAGGAGGCTGAGCTCCTGAAGCTTTTGACTTAGCTCCTGATAGGTGGTGGAACTGAAAGGTATATGTTAGCAAGCTAAATTGCCCATCCCAGTATATTCTATTTGTAGAAGAGGTTGCAAAATGAAACAAAAAAAAAATTTCAATGTCAAACTTGCTTGAATTTCAAAGGGATTAGGCAGGACCTAGTTTTTATTCTTGAATCTTGTTAGTTCTCCAGTATTAAATCACTGAGTTACTGAGTTTATTCCAATACCTAAGAAGTTATTTGGATTGCTCATATATTAAAAACTTTTTGATGATGTCAGGGGGTAAAAGATACTAAATTTTCCATGCAAGATATAAGGTGTTGCTAGGGTAAAAAATTCTTTAGAGATTGTTTTTTAAAGGGCTGTGTTTTAATCAACCCACTCCATACCTAAAACACGTGCCAGCTGTTGGCATCTGCACAATAATTACTACATCAAAAGTTTTGAGCAGCAAGACCCTAACTACTACTCTAAGAAGCTGAATATAAGCTGTGTAATAAGCAAAAAGAAAGTGGAAATTTCATGATACTTGTGGAGCTGTCTTACGAAATTTAAAGACGCATAAAATATTTTGAAGCTGTGTTTTATAATAAGGCAGGAAATTGTTGGAATGATGTTTGCATGGTCTCTTCCCCGGGCTAAGCACCCACACGGACTGAAAGCGCCACATAAGTTAGGAGTTCTCTGAAGGAGACCGTCCTTTGATCTGGATGAATTTAATGGCTATGGTTAACTTCTGTCCTCTGGCACCCACGGACACCTGGGCAGCCTTGGCAAGCTGCTGAGCAGCACGCAGAAGATAATGACAGAGCGGTTGCAATTAGCTACTAGTTCAGGAGGAGAGGGCACTCCGACTCCTTTGCTAAGGTTTGGTATGAGCTGAGAGAGCTTCCTTGTATCGGGCACCCGGGAAGTCCTGACCTCACTCGGCACCTCAGGTACCGAATGTCTTTCACAGCTGTACAACCTTCTATCTGCATTGCAGATGAAATTGTTTGGATTTGAATCAGAGTCAGCCTCTTCAGCGCAACTCTGCCTAATTTTGACCGCAAAGATCCCCAAGAAGGTTTAACCTACAGCCTGCAGAATAGATCTGTGCCTCTTGTGCCTTGGGAGGTCAAAGAAAGTTTCACTGAATTCATTGCTGGAGATGAACTTTGAGGGAAAGGTGACTGAGGAGACAATACCTCCGCTACATCAGTGCTATCCAGAATCCTCCAACCCCCTGGCCCCGTTTCAATTTGGCTTCCAGCCTAATTAGGGCACACAGAGACTATCCTAACATATTATCTTTTCCTAATGATGGACAAAGGTCTGACAGCCATAACGCTGCTTCCAAATCCATCGTCAGCCTTTGCCTACAAGGGACAGTTAGCCATGTGCCTGCCATCCTTTCTTTGCCGCAGGATGTGGACATTGCCTCCTCTCTGCCTTCTCTGTGCCTGGCACTGATGGGAAAGTCAATCTGGACCAAATTCCAAAGTTATTAGGACTAAAATTAGTAGGAAAATAACCTGGTAAGGACACAAGAAAGCCCTGACGTGGGGGTAGCATCCCTTGCTAGGCTTTTCGCCCACCTCAGTAACAATTGTGCTGTGCTCCACTTCATCCTGGAGCCTCAGGAACACTTGTGGCAAGACAGACTTTCTCCCTTCTGCCAAATACTTGTTATTATCTCTCTCTGATCCATGAAAGGCTGTGGTGATTTATGCCTTTGTGAAAATCACACTGGATTTCTGGTAATATGCCTTCTACGGGCAACTTTTCCAGACTATTCAGACGTTAAAACTAACGTAGCATGCAGCTGGCTGCTGGCGCACGTGTCAGCCAGATGCAGCACATTACGGGAATTCTCCGAGGGCCGCGCGAGCGTCCGATGCCGCGCCAGGTGCAACTCAAGGTGCGGGTACTGGTGTCCGGCGTGGTGCGGGACTGCCTTCCCTGGGGTCACCTTGGGCGCCGCTACCGCGCGTCGCGAGGGTGTCTGTGGTGGGGGAGCTGCTTTTTGCCTGGAAGGTTTGCTGCTTCAGGTTTTTTGGGGGAAAAGCTGGACAAGCCCTGTGGGGCACAGTCTCAGGTTTGGCTATTTATTCTGTAGGTAGCCGTGGGGAAGGTGCTGTAGGGGATATGTAAAATTCACTGGGGTTAGTGCTTGCCAATCAATTCCTATATTAAACCCCTGAATGAATCCAAGAAAATCAAGGACAGTGATGCTTCACAGTGTTTATAGAAGCTATCCTCTTGATACTAAACTATAGAAACATTACAATATGCTAAAGAAGCAACTGTCTTGTGCTGTGAAATACATTCATCATCAAAAAAAAAAAAAATCATCACGACTGTCAGAAGGAATTCCCTGGTAAATAACAGACCCTTACACAATTTGCAGCGTCATGAAAGAATAGCATAGTAATCCAGCGAAATCCTTACGCTTAACGAGATAATGAAAAGTCATACGCAGATGGAAAAGCTCTTCTAAATCTCATTAACCTGCCTCTTGGCTTTTCTGATACTGGCAAAAATTGGGAGTAACTTGCGGGGGGGAAGCGCATTTGCAGCAGGGTAAAATGAGCGCTGGGGAACGGGGAACCTGACCTAGCGTCGGCGCCGGGAAGGGGAACGCAGTGGAGAAATGCCACATGAGTAAGACTTGAAATATCAAAGGGACAGTGGGCGTTTGCCTGCGATGTCTGTACCCGCACAGCTCTGGCATGAGCCCCCATCCCTGCCGGAGAAAGCGAGATGGCCGGTAAAAATAATGTCCTTTAAGTGCAATGCACTTCAAGGAGGTATTTTTCCCTCCCCCTGCCCTGCTGATACGGCTTCTTTTATTTCCAAATCTCTTTTAATGAAGTCTTGACCCCCTTTGAGGTGTAAACCCCGAGCTAGCCCCACCTTCCGTGGGTTTGGGCCGGCG
>NW_010557906.1:0-5238 GCF_000687285.1 Phaethon lepturus | reverse complement strand
GGGGTGGCCGGGCCTGCGGGCCTGCGGGCAGCCCGGGTGGGTCTCGCCTCACTTCCTCTCACAGGGAAGGAAGCCAGTCCATGAGAGAGCGAGCTTTACTAGCGCCACTGCTCGTAGCGAAACAACTTGGGGGCAACCCGTTTCCCCAGGCGTTCACCTCTAACGTTCAGAGAGCGCCTGTGCCAGAGGCTGCCAGGCATCGAAACTTGTGGAGATGGCCGGGAACAGGGGCGGCCGTGTGCGCTGCGCAGTCGGCGGCCCTCCTTGGTGGGCAAGAGCCCATCTGGTAACATCCAAACACTTCTCGGGCAAGTGGGGCCGTCCTGGGCAGCCTTAACGTTAAATCGGGAAGGCAGGAGTTGATTTTCCAGACTTGGTGGAGGAGGTTAATTTTCTTACCCTACAGCAAACCCATATCCGTTACCTATGGAAAATGACGAAGCCAGGATTTGGTTGATCTGAACCTTACTAGCAAATGTGAAAAGACACAAAGACACGTTATTGTTTGTAGCATCACCATTTAAACAGGTATGGACATGTAAAACTCAGACCGTTGGTGCTTTAACTTAAGAGCTATGACAAGGATCAGAATAAGGTATATCTGATCCATATACATTCTCAAGAAACAATGAAAACCAAAACCAAATGCTTAGTTACAACGACACATAAGTCTGGTACAAGATACACATTGAATCTGTTTCAAATAAGTCCTCTGTATGGTATTCCCTGGACGATGTATTGCAATAATGATGACACCAACATTATGGCTATGAATGGCACTCTTCTAGTTCATATTAGAGGGTGTTATAGCTGAGGTTCATGGGAGATTAACACACCTAAATATAGGTGTTGATGTGGGTGCTAGTTGAGCTCCCATTTCAGAGAGCTAAGGCTTCACTTGCTTAAATGTAGGTTATCTGGTGGCATTTGAGCTGCCATATGGTATCCAGGACACCTAGATGGGGCTGACACAAGACCTATGGAAAACCCACGCCCTTCTGCAGCATGAGCTGGAGGCCAGGTGGCATGTGCAAGGACATCTCAGGTGGCACTAGAAGCTCAGGCAGCTGCATCTCATCCCTAGTAAATGCAGTTAATGAAGCCTGAGGAGCAATGTGGCGCAGCAGTCACTAGGTGGCTGCTGCTTCGGGTGAGCAGAATCATTTCTAGGTTCCGCTGCCTAATTACTTAGACCACCACTGGCTATTAATAGACATTTAAAGCGAAATTCACTTGTCCACACATAGAGGTCTTGTGCCATCCTTGGGATGCCCTAAGGAATCCCAGACATCTGCAGGGGCTTGGTTGGTGTGACTCAAGATCTGCAGAAGACCAGTGTCATCCTGGAAAAGTAACTGAAGGCCTAACAGGATGCTCTAGGGCACCTCAGAAGGCACTTGGCAGGGTGAGGAGGGCTGAACCCACAAAGAATTCCTAGAGGTGTAAAACACTGGAAATTTTTACTGGCGAGTTATGTGACTTTAGGTGAGACTGCTTGAGGATTCCTGGCCCTCCTGTCCATTGTGCAGATGCATTTAACTGACCACAGTGCAAAAGAAGAGGAGTAAAACCCAGAGGTTCTGGCTGCACAGCAGGAAACAGTGTTTTATTTCAAGTTGCTTGACAATAATTTTTTGTTCTTTTTACTCAAATTCAGTTCTCAGGCAAAGTTGATAAGCCTGAGCCTGGCCAGTCATACATTCAAGACTTCTTAGAAAATCAAAGGGGAAAAGATCGACTGGACTATTAAAGTTTCAGTCCAGATAACTTAAAAGCAGCCAAATCTGCCTGTTACCCTTACTACAGAGTTAAAAGAATCAAGATCTGAATGATGCAGGAGAAGCTTTGACAAAGCATTTTGCTTCCTGTGTATAATGAATCTTTGTTGTGTGTAGTAATGATATACTTTCAGATTTTCCATTCAGATGAATATAGATGAGCAGGTAAGTGTGCTGACTGCAAATAGATGTGATATAGGATGCTTTCAACAAATCATTTTGCTTGCTTTTTCTTTCTTTTTCCAGTGTCACAATTTCCTGTGTGCATTACCTGGTGACAGACATGGTGGTGCAGTGTTCTGAACAATGTGGTTATAAGCAAATTGATTTTACTGACCTTTTGATGATTTTATTGACAACTAGACAGTGCCCCTTCAGTATGTACATACATATAATTATGTTAAGTACAGGTTTTCAGGTATATTCACACTGAAACAACATTTCACATTCAGTGCACAAAAGTAAATAGATGCAATTCATCAGGAAGGCTCTGCTGCACTTCCCAGTACAGAGAGAATGAGTAATCAATATTCTTCAACATAATTAAGAATTAGATACACAGCTAAGGAATTATGATAAAGTCGTTTGCACACTAAAAAGTACACAGAAAAAGGTTCAATAGTTTAATTAATTTAAATAGCATTTTAATAGTATTTAATATTATTAATTAAAAAAGTATTTTATTATCCATTATAAAGTTGCCTGAGAGTTCCTTCATTAGAAATATTTCAGACTATGTTTTTTAATACATTGCTACAATAATAGTAAAACACAGGACTAGGAAATGGGATTTTTAAAGATTCTTTTTAAGCAGAGGGGAAAAAACCCACACACATTACTAGAAGACGAAACAGGTAATGCATGTCATAGGTGTGTAAATTGTTTTATAGAGAACTACAGCTTTGTGGTTGCTGATTTGCAAGCTTGAAACATAAGCTTTCCTGTTAGTATCAACGTCATAATTGTCTAGGTAATTAGTTTTGGTTATCTGTTAGAGAAATTTGCCATGGGAGAGACTTCAAGTAGGATATTTCAGTGCTCTTAATGACTGTTTGGAGGCAGAGTTTCCTCCTTGGTGCGACAGCTGAAGAAGTACTCATAAACACAGAGAGAGGCAAAGCCACAGAAAGGTTCATTGCCTTGATGGATCAAAGGGAGCAGAAAGACACATGATGATCACGAGGGAATTAGGCAGCTTTGAGATCACATGGCACAACACGCAGTGCCAGCCAAGGAAATGGCAGGGGAGACAGGAGCTATGCTGTGTTACCACCAGAGCCTGCAGCACACTCGGTGTGGTGCTGGGTACTCCTTCCCTCCTCCACCTTCACTGCTGCTTCATCCAGACTAAAAAAAAAAAAAAAAATATATAATGGGGGGAAAAAAGATCTAAAAGTCACAGTAAAACCAAAAAATGTGATAAAAGAAAATATTCAATAGGACATTGCTTAGGCATTGACATCAAGTTTCCTTGATAATTTTCCATTAAAACAGTAAGTTCAGTAGCAAAATATTTTCCACTTTAATAAAAGTAACTGGAGCAAATGATTCTATACGAAAAAAATAAGGAACAAAAAAGTGACATTTCTGAAATAAAAACATTTAGGAAAGAAATAACATACATTGTAGAATCTAGAAATCTGACAAGCCTTCAGCTTGGATTTTACCTTATTCACAATAAGATCCATGTGTGCAGAAGCATCCCCAACAGCTAGTGCCACTGCAGCAAACAGCATTTCTTTTTGTTAACGCTAGTGTCAACTGACACAATTCTAAATTTAAGCAGCTTATGAGAATGTAACATTTCTAAAATCAATCATGCACAGCATTTCCGTGGCTTGAGACTACAGCAAGGATCCAGTAAAAACTGTACTTGGTTTGAGATGGGAAAGAACTACCTTATTTAGGTGATGGGGTTTACTATGCCTTTCAGACCACTGGTCTGTGGGTAGAAATCTATGATGTACATATTCGAACATCAGCTAGTTCTGTTTTCATTATGCAAATGTATAGTCTAAAGAAAAAAAAAATGGAAGATGAGACAATAATCACTATTTCTCTGAATGCCATCACACACATCAATATGTTAGGATTTTTGCGTAAGTTCTGGAAAGTCCTTTGTTGTGCCCTAGGGGACACCATGATTGAAAATAACTAGAATAATCATGGTTATGAACAGTGATATGTTTAATTAACCTAGAAAGGGAAAAGAATGAACCAAAACAAGCAAGCACAAAAACCCATAGAATGGTTATTTCAGCTACAGATCTTCTCAGTGTCTTTTTCTGGAGAGCTTTCGGTAGAGACTCTCCTCCTCCACACACGCAATGCTTTTTTATATATATCTCACTAAAAATGTTAAAGAGAAGCAAAGGAAGATGAATCCTTGGCTAATCTAAAGAGTCTATAAATTCAGAGTGTAAGACCTTGACCTGTATGTTAGCTACCTAAAGCATGATTTAGATGGAACATTCGTCCAAGTCCAAGACTGATTCAGGATGTCTTCCTTCAGCTGCCTCTACCTAGTGTTGGAGATACTTCAACCCATCAGGGGCCTTCATTTAAGGTTCTTGGAAATGTCAAGAGCTCTTCTTCTGTGTATGACCAGACCTGCCTGGCCCCAGCGACTCGAACCCTCTCAGTTTAGGACAGATCATGTGGAAAACTAGGAGCATCCTTCTGTTTAATTTCTTGTGGGGCTTCATTTACATTCAATACACAGAAACATGAGCAAAAAATGCACTGCCTTATGAAGAAAATAAAACACCAGCAAATGGGAGAGATACAGCCTAAGTAAGTAAGTGCTGTAGGATAGTATAGTGATTAGACTACGAAAATGAGACCTGGACGCACCACGTACTCCTGTGAGGGGGTTAAGTTCCCACTTGCAGAGATGCCACTCAAAGGCAGGTACTGGAAGTGTTCTAGAATCATTAAATCATAGAATCATTATGGTTGGAAAAGATGTCTAAGATCATCAAGTCCGACTGTCAACCTGACACCACCATGCCCACTAAACCATGTCCTGAAGTGCCACATCTACATGTTTTTTGAACGCCTACAGTGGTGGTGACTCCACCACCTCCCTGGCCAGCCTGCTCCAATGCTTGACTGTTGTTTCCTTCAGAGCATGACTGCTTTAGAAGGGTCTGCAGAACATTACTCCATACGAGCTACAAAACCCTCCCAATATCTTAAGCAAACTTAAGGCAATGTCAGGCAAACTCAAGACTTCGTACGGACTAAAAGCCACAGCTATGTTCTGCCAAGGAAGAAGCATCACCAGAGGTGGGAGCATCGCTGCCTTGCAGACTCCTGCACCGCTTGCGTATGTGTTAAATAAAGTCCCAAAAACAAGAATTTCCTAAAAGCTTTTTTAACTGCAGTCAGTGTTTAACAAAAACAAATGGCCTCTGCGTTATTTTTGCGAGTTTGAGAGACAGCAAAAAGATGGAAAGCT
>NW_010557905.1:0-18547 GCF_000687285.1 Phaethon lepturus | reverse complement strand
CTGCAAGGGGCGAAAGAAACTAGGAAGAGCAGGATTAATTAGAAAAAACACCCCTGCATGCGAAGCAGTTGTTCTGTGAGGGAATTGCCAGATGCTTTCTGTCAGAAATGCTCCCCTCTCAGTTTCCTCATGCTTTCTGCAGAGTATGTGATTTCTGTCATCCCTCTGAGGTATAGCTCGGCCTAATTCTCTTTCCAAAATGCCGACAGGCGAGTGGGGACCCGCACGCCGGCTGATGAAGCGCTTGTCCCCTCTCAGCTTGGCAGCCACCAACACCTGCAGAAGGGATCTGCGACTCAGCCCGTGGGGCCAGTGAGGCCATGGTCCGCAGGAGGGGAGCCTTGCCAGCCTCGGGGGAGGGAGGCCCCATGGGTCCCAACGTGCAGACTTGAAAATAGAGATCAAATTCCTCCTACGAAAGACAGACAGGTATCCTTGGTTTTAGTGGGACGTGTTCAAGTAGGTCTTTGTATTTCCATAATTCGGGAAGTTTCATCTTAAATGAAAAGAAAACTTTTAGCTAAGTTTGTAAAACCCAGTAAATCAATTGGGGTTTGGGGGTGTGATACCTTACACCACTTACTCTTTCTCATTCTTCCTGTATTTCCTTTCTTCCCTCATCTCTTGGATCCTCCCTCCTCCCTGCAGTGAGCAGGTGCTGCCCAAGCTGTCAAGCTATGGATAGTCTATCCATCCATTCTTGGGTAATCCTACTCTGCAAAATACAGTCAGAAACAGAAATCGTTTAAAAGTAATCTTTATCACCTGTAGCGGAAGGAAATGATCTGAAACCCTGCAACCTCAAAAGGGGCCTGGAGGGGGAAAGGGATGCGGCAGGCCTTGCAGATTTCCCCAACAGCAGTGGAACTGGGCAGAAATCCGTAGAGAGAAAGATTTTTTCCCTTCACCTTAACTCCCAGAGGCACCAGTAATTTCCAGCGTGCGCAGGTGTATGAAAGGAACTACAAAGCTGCAGGGCCATGGTCAGCTCAAACCTTAAAAGCTGCACTATCCATTGCAGTGGCGTGATGAGAGAGTGCCATACTTTCTCCACAAGACATCAGCTGACAGACTGGCCAATTAACAGTTGTGAGGTAAAATGACATGAGGTAATAAAAAACTAACATGCACTAGGCAGGAACTAAGTTATTTGAGACAATTTAGGCTAAGTGTTCTGCTACAAGAAATAAAGTTGACTTTGCCATTGCAACAATGGATATTTTCAGAAACGATTGAAACTATGTTTTCCAAATAAAAGTGTTAACAAGGGAAGAAAACCCCTCTCATTTAGTTAAAACCTTTGCATTTAGTTAAAATTGTCAAACAGAGAGAATCCTAGGGTAAGCAACTGCAGAGACTAGCTTTGCTTGGAGTAGGCAGGGAGAGAGAGAACACGACACCAACGAGTCTAGTAGTGAGGTGTTATGCTGAGAGGACAAAAAGCAAAAAAAAGGGGAGAAGGCAGACAGGTTTTTTCCCTCACTCAATGTGGAAATCTAGGTGTATGTATATACATTCCAGTAAGAACCAGTCATTTTCATAAGCTGTAACAAAGAAGTCTGCAGTTCTTTTGTACATCAGCAGCATGGCACATGAAACGCAAGTGTCCAAAGCTTTCTTATTACTCAGCCTACCTAGAGTCAAGGTTATACAGGGCTGAGAATCTGCTGAAATTTGTTTGTTAACTGTAAACAAAATAGTATTTCCCAAATCCAGCCAGAAATGAATATAGTCCCTCACAAAAATAGGAAATGGGGCATCTAGAAAGAAGAATCAATGGAAGCATCAGATCACAGAGAGCTGTACCAGGGTCAATCCACTGTAATTGCTCAGGTACGTTAATCAAACCTTTCTCTTTTGTGACCATGCTGCAGACAATTCATGATCTTCCCAGTCAATGCGCTCAAGCACGCTGCAGTTAACTCTCCCAGCACAACTGTTTCAAACTTTGCTAAGCCATACCCAACCTTTCAGGCAGATAGGATAGTATACTTAGATGAATACATTTTGTGCGCTAGAAGCTGAGTTTATTTTGCTAAGTTTAATACCAAGTTAAATATTTGACCCTTTTGCCTGCAGTTGCTAAAACAGGGATTTGCCACAGGAAAGTGAAAGACCATCTCCCACTGCTCCATCAGTAGTATTTACTGCAATGCTTAACCACTGGGATCATGTGAGTAAGCTGCATGGTCCTTTCCCCCCCTCTCCCAGACTCTCCACACTGAGTCTATGCCTAAGCCCACTACTAAAGTTGCTCTTCTTTCCTCTAGAGTGGCTAATTTTGAATATTTTTTTTAACACCTTTCCAAAGTCAGCAAACAATGTATTTAGGAGAATAGTTCTGTGTACTGAGATTGAGAAAAGAACTCTTTTCCTATGCACCTGTAACAAGAACTAGGAGGAACAATCTGATATTAAAATCTGTGTGTAACCCTTATCGTGGTACAAATCAAGGCCTCAGTCACCAGTGAGGCACAAGGAGCTGCCTGCCCACCAGTCCAGTTGATTCAGAGCCTTGCTTCTTTCTCTGCAGGTTTTAGATATTACCCATTTTTTTGGACATACAAGGTATGAGTTCATGTTTTTAAAACCTTCGTCAGACTGTTTATATTCTTCACTGCTAGAAAGTGAAATTATAAATAGGATTGGGGAATTATTCTAAACATATTGTGCAGGAAAAGCGTTTCTGCAAAGTACAGTCAATTTTGTCAGCTTGGTACTGACATTTCTGATGCTGAAATTTCCTGAGAATTCTTTTTAGAAAAGGTAAGACAACAAGTCCAGGTAAAAACAATCCACAACAACTAGCATAATTATTTCTGAAATTACATTTAAAATTAGTTTTCTGCAATGGGAAAAGTTGGCATTGACAGCTTTAAAACACTACTTTTCCCTTGAACATTCACCTGGCAATTTCTTTTTCATTCTTCTAGACAGAAGGTCTGTCAGTCTTCAGGCTGACAAAAATAGGGGTAGCATTAACCGGTCAAAGGATGGTCCTTGGATGCTCCCAGTCTGAGGTTACATCCACAGCTTCTCCTAGAAAAACAGTTAGAATTTAGATTAATAACGTGACAAGGAAATGCAGAAATACACCTTATTTCACAAGATTCATGCACTGTACCTTTCCTGTTCTATCTAGAATATATCAGCTGTGTGCCATAGTACAATAGTTTGACCAGCCTGGTGTAGGGAAGTGGATAACGCTGCATTTGGAAGTGAATTCAACTGCTGAGCCTCAGCATAAAGGCAAAGCTGCGATCAATACGCAACACAGCTTTGCTCAAGTGAAGGTTCTCAGCACTTGTCTCTCCCACCCCAGTATGAGTGCTTATACTATGTAATAGCTTTAAAAAAAACCTTTTTGATTGATATTTATTTGGAGTGTGTTGGAAACTGTAGTGCCAATATTCTAGTTTACGATCTTTTCCTTCTGTTTTAAATGTCAGTATAATTCTAAGTCCGCTTTGAAAAACAAACTGAACCCAAAACACTCTTTTTTAATCAGAAACATCAGCCCTAGGAGCACAAAGTTTATGAACAATCCTAAAATAACAAACAAGTATAATCATTCAAGTAGAAGAAAATGTTTTGGTAAAGAAATGGGTTTCAGGTCAAATTATTCAAAGACTATAGTGAACTCTGGTTGCTTAGATTGCACATGTGTGCAGTTACGAAAAGCTGTTGTGCCCTGATGTTTTTCTTTTCAATCCACAGTACACAAACAGCTCCGCTATCCCTGCTGAGACTCCCCTGGTCTTCCAGGTTGCTCCCTTCCTTTCTTCAAGATAGCACCAGCTTTTTTACTTCCTAACAGCTCATCTATTTAGGAGTAGAGAGCAAACATGACATTTGAGATAAGGATATGATTGAGAGGTGCCTTAGTGGTTCGTGAGTTCTCGCAGCCTCGCAAGATTTGGGTAAGGCCCTTGCATAAGGGAAATCCATTGAGAGAGACAGCCAACCCTGGCATTTCAATTTTAAAAGCATAGCAAGCTGTGTTACAGTGGAGCATTATTGTAGGCTACGTATAAATCTGACATACTGAAATAATATGTTTCTGGAGACTTGCTAAAACTTTTTTTTTCCCCTCACTATCTAAAAAAACATTCATTTATATTGGTCATGAGTGTCTTAGAAGAATGTTTATACTTGAAGGAAAATATCTTAGCCTAGCTGAAGCAATTCTGAAGTTTTTAAAATAATTATTTCAAAACTGGGAAAGACCACCATAGTAAATCAATCTTTTGACAAAGTTGGAAAAAGTGCATCATTGATAGCATCAACAATTTAGAGATCTTTCAGAGCTCTGAATAAGAGAATTAAAAATGTATGAATAAAAGCTCATATATGTTCACATGACATACAATTGAGTCAATATCTACTAGGGAGACAAATTTATTATTATTTAATGCTACCATATGCCTCTTTTATGAATCTATTTTTTGATAACTCAGCGACATAAAATACGGTAAGCTAAGACCATTTGAGGCTCCAAGATACTTCAGAAGAAATACTGGTTATGTTTCTTCCCAAATCCACAATTTCCTATGCTTTGTGAGAAATTCAGTAGAAAGTAATGATAAAAATAAATTTCTGCTTTTCTTAAGATTTATATAATACTGGTATATAGCCACTGCATGTATTTAGGGTCTTGATTCAGCAGAACACCTAGTCTCTTGCTAAAGTCCATCTTTATTCAGGATACCTTTCAACCACTTGCTTAAACTTTACGCTGTGTGGAAACCCGAGGCAAAGAATGGGCTTAAGTGTTTTTCTGGACAGGTATAAGTTGCTGATTTGAGACAGGAAACCTACCTTGAAGTCCAGACAAATGACTTTCCTGTTCCAGATTCAAATCAGGCATGAATGTTTTCATAGTTAAAACGCTTGCAGAACGTCTTACAGCTCTCTCATTTTCCAGCTACTGATTTTAACCTCTTCTGTCTCCTTGACTTCAGCCAAATCCCTTTCCTTTACACACTTTGTCAATGTGAGAGTGAGAGTGCAAACTGCAATATACTTAATCTTATTATATATGTTAACACGTAAGGTGCAATAATTATATTGTGTTTAAATTCCCCCAAATGTTATTGGGGGAAGTTATTGGTGGGTGGCTAGTATATGTTAAAAAATAACTCAAAGTACTCTCTAAACCTAAATGGTTCATGGTATTAGATTTCTCCATCATCTTCTGGCCTTCTGCCCCACTGCTGTAATTACCTTAACTCCTCGCCCAATAATAAAACTCTCTGAACAAATCCTGTGCATGCTATTAAGTAAAATTAAAGCTTAGTACAGATTCTCTGCATTCTTTCTTCTCTTCAGCTGTGGTGCTTGACAGCTTGCATGGTACAAATGAAACACACAAAGCCTTTAAGCCAACCCATATGAAAAAAAAAAGTAACTCAGAGCTTTCTAATGCTGATATGCATTGGAAACAGTAAATTTTGATGAAAAGCGGTACTGGATTCTCCATTTCTGTAGAAAACGTACCGATATAACAAAACAGAATCAATCATGTAAGCTTATATATGCACTCTACTGGTTTGTTTCCTCCTGGATCTCATGCAAGCCCTTGTAAGGAGAAGGCAGCTCAGGTTCCAGGTCCTCTCTGTCCTAGGTCTGTCTGAGATTGCCAGCAGGAGTGAAAATTGCAGGAATACATTATGCTATGTAACCAGCTGTCCTCTAGCTACTGCATCAAAATCACCAAGCTCCTGTTCTGCCTGTGTGACTTTCACCTTCCAAGTCAACCTATGTTTCAGTCATCACCTCTCAAGGTTTTACCTTTTCTGTGGGAAAAGATCACGTGTATGTATCCACAGTTAAAAATGTTTCAGTATCACAGAGCAAAGTATTATGAAATACTCAACTTCTAACTCATCAGCTCACTAGAATTCAGAAAGGTCATCTCGTCTTCAAGCTAAAATGCTCCATGCAGCTAGGAAAACCAATGCGGAAAATAAGGTGGTCATTCATGAAAACAATCAGCTAGTATCTCAGCCGTTTTCAACTACTACAATATCACATGGAGGTAGAAGAGGAAATTGTGGGAAGTTTGTTAGGAGTTGCATATAAAGGAATGTATTAATGTCCCAAAATGTTAGTGTTTACTACAAGTAGTACTTGTTGGTACTTTTTTCTTCTCAAGATCTTCTGATAAATAACAAAATACCTTACAAAGCCATAAAAGTCTGTTCTTCCATCAGGAGGGTGCCTGTTCTGTGAAATACACACGATCCTCAAGAACATAACCCAGAAAGTATAACCCCAGGTAAGCCAAACACAAATTTATGCTTAAGTTTAGGCATAGGAAAGTTCTGTTGGCTTTACTCGCACGCTTAAAATTAAGCATATGTTTTAACACTTTACTGGATTAGGGCCCATGTCAGCAAAATAAATTTCTTGGGAAGAAGTAATAAAAGCATAGCTTGCAGTGAGGGACAGCAGAGCCATTCACAGCTACTGAAGCTTTAAAACACTAGCTGGTATTTATATATTGAAAGAAGAAATCAGGCGTTAAACAAAACATTTATTTTAGATAGCTATCTAATTAGTCTGCTACAGAAGCACCTTCATTTTTCTTAATTTGATGAAAAACATTTTTTGCATCCTTGCATCCCCAAAAGCAAGTTAATCTACACAGCAAGCAAAAAAATGTTCTGCAAGCACAAACTTCAAAAGCAATTTTCTCACTGTTTAGTAACAGCCTGGCTGTTCCAGAGATACCATTGCATTCCCTGGAGAAGGGGACAGACATGAGGCCAAACTGTTTATACACTGTGTTTCATTACACACATGCACCTGAATTTGCTCATTCAAGTGTATATAATCGTATATAATTGCATACATATAATAAATGTCAGCTAACTAATTCTCTTGTATGCGTTGTGCACTGATATGTATTTATTTTTAATGCTAGGATCCTCTCTAAATATTTGGTATTGTACGTCCGGCCTTTAAAGAGAACTTACATAATTTGCAAAACCAGAATGGATACAGTTCTTCTAGACTGAGTCTAGACTATTTTTTCCAGCAAAATCTTTCTATTGCTAACAACAGCGCAGCAAAGTTTGAGTTCTAGTGTAGATACAGCTCCTTTGGCATTTTAGGTGCAGTGTTCTGGCCCCGTTCAGAACAGCTCTGTCTGGTCCATCGAGGTGCCAGTGGTCACGGCAGCTTACTCCACACTGCTGCTTTGGCTCTTCCTGGTAGTAGTGGAGCTGTACCAACAGGCAATCCTCTCCCTAACAGCCTTACACAGAAAACGTGATAAACTCTTTTGCAACAGCAGCGTCATTTCTTCCTTACTTCACACCTGAATCACCAGGCAATGCATGTGCGCTGTATTTGCTGTGTTTTCACGAGGAAAACCCTTCATTCAAAAGACAAGCTGTAACCATTTGTTTTCAAGTTAGCTTTTGCTCCCATCTGTAGTAGCCCTCTCCTTAGAGCCAATTGTCCGAAGGGGACAAGTTTTGCTGAGTACAGAGCCTGCCGGTATGTGTGCTCGTCCCTCATGCCCAGCCACAGCCTCTGAACCCATTGGACAGTTCCAGACAGACACATGCATAATTCTCAAGTTTTTCAGAAAATAAGTGTCTGGGGTGCAAAGAGAGGCAGTAGTGTCTCCCTGCAAAAGAGAAGAATAAATATGGGTCTTCCCTCACCCTTATGGCACATGGGAGAATTCACTGGAAAGCCTGGCTTTGAGACAGCAAAAACAGATGTCATGACTCCACTGTTACCAAATTCCTTATTTCACTGGGATTCAAAGCTCAATCCTCTTTTCATATCTCATTTGCACAGTCCACTGCTCAGTGACTACCTGTTCAAGGTCCCAATGCCCTACGGTAGAAACAAACATTAAACAGTAAGTGTATTGACTGCATAAAACTTAGGAGATCACAGATGGGAAGAAAAGTGGCTCCAAGAGAATGTTTTCTCTGATAATCCTTATGGACCGCTATGGGGACTCTAATTACCAGGATTTGTCCAAAAAAATCCATTCTTCTTCCTACCTCTTATATCAGAGGATGCCTTTTCTTCAAAATTCACCTTTTCCCAACACTTCTGATGTCCTGTTTTGATTTCTGCAGTGGTACCAGTGATGTATATGGATACCATTAATCACCTTAAAGATTTTAATCATTTTTAAAACTGCACACTTCTAGTAAACCACTGTGCTACCTATTCAGCTGGAAACAAGCACCATGGAACCCATAGCACATACCAGTCATGCCTCACTTCCACTGTATGCCTGTCATCTTCTACCGATGGGCAGGAGACCTGAGCACAAATTGAAATTGTCTTGTGCTGCATGTGTGCAGGTTTTGTGTCAGGACAGTGCTGCAAAGAAGCCTTAGCACTCACCTGCGCATTGACCAGGGGTGTGGGAGAAAGGAAAGTTTGATTTATTTGCAATAGCAGCAAGGTTGGAGCTAAGTCAAGCTGCCCAGCGAAGCCAAGATGTGCTAACCTGTATACAGAAACCGGCCTCGTATACCAGGCTGAGATACGAGATGGCCAGAATGGCAGTTCAGATTCACCAAGAGTTAACTCAGTGCCGTGTTTTTAAATAGCTGTAGTAATGGAACCATAAAAACTCCCACCAGGTTGAGGTCTCCAGTTTGTGAGCTTTTTCCTAATGTACTACATATTTTAAAGCTTAATCATCAGCCCTTCTCCAAGCAAAACTCCTAGCAGTTTCAGTTAATCTTTGTCAGAATCAGTCCCAGTACTGGGTAACTGGCTGCAGTTAAAGTAAAAATTATAAACAAGTTTCTAATCACAGAAATTAAGTTCTGAAATAGTCTTCCAACAGTAACGAGGGGTGAAAACCAGTTTCAAAATGGAATAAAAACGTATTATTGCAGCTTCACAGAACTACATTCAATGAACCATAGAGGTCTCATCCGGTAGCTACCTTCATACAAAATCTTTAATGTTGTAGCTTCCAAAATCCAATACCTGGTAGTCATCTGAAATTTGTACATGCATTGAACTGTTACTGATTAAAATAATTGTCACCGAGTATTTATTTAGTGAGACCGTTACCCTCAGAAAAACAGAAGATTTAAACCACTGTTAGTCACTGGTTTTTTTTATAAGTCACTTGTCAGCTTGCTTGTAAATACCTGATGCCCAACAGCATAAACAGCCTTTGGTTTTAATTTAGAGAGTTTCAATTTTATCTTTAGGAATAATATCTCTATCCAGAAATGTTGCTATTGTACTATGCACAAATTTTTGTTCCAAATAATGAAATTGGACAAATAATTGTCTACAAAGGCAATTCATATTACAAAAGCACCTGTGCATTCCCAAGGCAATAAATATTCAAGTAGTAAGTGTGTTTCAAGTATGAGTAGTGCTCTTAGGACCCTTGGGATTACAAATCAGTACTTTAAAATCTAAACTAACCATCAGGTTATATAGGAGAGAAAAAAACCCCAAAATAACATACAACAAAGGACACACAAAAGGAAGTTAGGTTTTGGTTATTATTTCGATTATGGTTATCCTAACCCTGAAAAAACAAAGGAAGGTCACAATGAAAGAAAAACAGATATGGAAAACAATTAAGACACAGTGTTAAGCTGCTGCAGCTGAGACTCATAAGGTACCTGTATAGAGAACAAGTAGCACAGCATGCTGCACAAAAGGTCAGAGGTGATTTTTAAAGTGTCTAAGTCAAGATGTCCTAAATAACGGGTTTCCTTTTGGTTGTTCATCTGTGATAAATTGTTAATTTAATCTAGCCAATTTTTAGTTTAAGAATGTATAAGCCATTCGTTTTGAGTCATGATCCAGCTTTTCCTGAAGCAATGTAGTGATGAAAAAACAGTACCTGGTATCATTTCAGCATGGAATCAAATAGAAATATGGTAAAAGGGAGGGGAAAAAAGTTGCAGTACAGCATGTAATTTTCTGCTGAAATGAAAGGACACGCTGTCATAGATGATGCAATAAAATAATAGTCTACAACATTAAAACACAATCCGTTGCAATAAAGGAGTTGGCTTGCAGATAGTATACCTACATTTCTTGTAAGGTGTTTCATATTGCAGTTGTCTCACTAAAATGAAGAACTCTTTCATGGATATCTTGGGCCAAACGTTGCCTTTTTTTCATATTGATTTGTAACAGTTCCTAGAAATTGCTCTATCTTATAACAGTGAAGCAATAAAAAGTAGATAATTTTGAAACAGCAATGATTTGATACAACTTCTAAGGAAAAAAATGTGTATATTACTATGGGAAGTACTTTTAGCAGTATTGAAATATCGGAGAGTTGCAGTATCCGTATCAGCTTACGTCTTCCTGAGATAACCCAGTGCCCTGCCTTTAAATACGCAGATCGGATCATCAGTGTTAAAACGTACACATAAAATGTTTTGCTGAGCACGGCTCTGGTGTGGCTGCAAGGTGCTTAGCAGAGATGCTTTCCGTTCTGGCTACCTGGCCAAGCATTAAGTTAATGCAGCTTTTAATCTCCCCACTTAAGGGAGCGATCAGTCGTTAAAAAGAACTTGTTTAACAACTCAGTTATGTATTTCAAGAGGCCTCATTACTGTGTTTTTGGTACAAACAAGAAACAATTTTAAGCTCCACGAGGTCTGGGGCGCTGTGAGCATTAATTCCAGGTTTAGCACTAGCTAGGTGAGCGTCCCAAAGGTAAATCCGGGGTCTTTACAGCCGCTGGCCGGGGGTGGCAGGGAGGCCCTGTGCCGGTGTAACTCCAGGCTGTGGAGTGGCCTGGCTCCGGCTTGCACTAGGCAAAAGGGTTTGGAGCGTCACATTCGGCAGCAGCGCCGATTCACCCTCTGCAAGCGGAGGCTGTCCCAGCTGGCCGCTAACAACCCGTGCCGAAGCCGAGGGAGGAACAGAAGGCGGCAGGAAGCGGCAGCCGGCGCTTTCGTGGCGCGCAGCTACAGTCCCGGCCGGCTCTGCAGCCCGCCTCGAGATAGACCCCTTGTTCCTCCAGAGAATTTCACCAGCAGAGCTATTTCGTGGTGCCACTCGACACGCGGTACCCGGGCCACGGGGCCAACGCGGGCCTTCACGGCACCCAGCGTAAGAGCGTGCTACCCACAGGTGGGTGCTGAGAGCAGCACGACGCGCCTTTCAGTCACGCTGTGTGATGCAGGGCGGTTTGCCCGTGCTCTGAAGCAAGAAGTGTTTATATTGCTACCCTGGCAAAGGAAAGGGCCGGGGGGAAGAGGTAATGCTGTCGTCCTATTTCTATGGGAAAAACAGAGAATAAGAAGTGAGCAAGAGGTTCCTATCGGGAGTAATGCCTGGAACACTGTTCATAAAGACGTTTGTTGAGCACTGTAATTCCTAATGTTTTAATTCTGTAGGAAGATGCTCACCTGTAAAATATTTATTTCCTTTTGTGGTAAGAAAAAAAAAAATCATGTGCTGTCCACCTAACTCTGGAGACATTACAAACGTCTTAATTAGAAGGCAAGCATGTAGGACAGCACAGCACCAAACAGATTGGTAACAAACAAATCTACATAAGTGGAAAAACCGCTCCAAAACCACAAAGAGCAGCAGAATTACCTGGGCAAAGGGTAGGTCCTTCCCCCTAGTGCAGAACAGGTTCCTTGGCACGGATGAAGGAGACCCAGGCTGAATGGGGGAGCACACGGGAAGCATGGAGCCATTGGCATTCGGCATGCGCGCAACACAAAACAACCTGAAAACACAGAAACCCCTCACCCCGACAACAGCAAAAGCTAGGAAATGGATCAAATGCATAACTGAATTATTTAAAAATACAGAACAGTTCCGCTACATGAACATTTTTTCTCTTCCGTGATACTCTCAACATAACATTTCGGCCTTCTATTAGATAAAATGCTAACTATGAATAGAATTCCTTTAGTTTCCAACATGATTAAAACAAAAGAAATTAAAATTTCTACTGATGTTTACTGGTTCATTTCTACCAGTGCATTCTCCCTTACCAAAGTTCTACAATTCTTAGATTTAAACTTCTGAGCAAGCAACTCTCCTTGTTTTCTGTGCTTCTGTGGTTCCTTTTAAAACTCAAAACCTATGCCTTTTAATTGTGCAGGGTTTTTTTCTTATTCACAGGTTATTAAAAACATTTCTACTAAGAGCCAGTTCTTGGCCATTATTCGCATTAGTTTGTTTCAGTTCTTTTTTTCAAAAGCGCCTGGCTGACACGTGTTCTCACCTTCATGAAATGATCCTTTTTTAAAACAGGAAGGACTTCCAAGTAAACAATGTCATATTAGGCTTTATAAACAAGAGTAAAGTCAGCAAGGTACAGAAAGTCATCTTGCCCTAGTCAGCACTGGCTTTCCAAGTTCAGTATGGCTTTGGATCAGTTTTATTGAAACCAGAGAAGAGCAACAAGGAAGGATTAGAAGTCAGAAAAATGCAGCCTGTGAGGAAAAGATTGAAAGAACTGATGCTGTTTGATCAAGAGAAGAAAAGGCTGAAGGCAGATAAAATATCAATCTTCAAATATGGAACAGTTGCTTAAAAAGAAAAAAAAAGGTTTCAGTTGCTGCAAGGTTTGTGGCTAGACCTTAAGTGAACCTTTCTAAACAGCGAGTGCAACAAAAGCATTGCAATAGCTGGGGGAGTTCACGCAGCTCCATTTTTGGAGATTTCTACAAACAGGTTAATGTATAAACATCTGTCAGGAATACTGTAGGGTATAGTTCATCCCACAGGGTATGGATTAAATTACTTCTTTAAGTCCCTCCCTGTGCCTATTGCTGTTATACACGATTCTGGTCATACAATAAAAATTTGTAATTAAGATGCAAGCGTTTTTGTTAGCTTATCACAATTTTTTAGTGTTGTGATCAACTCCTTTATCAGTGTAAAACACTACCATGTTAGATATATGCAAAAAATGTTGTTCGATGTAAACAGAAAAAAGATCTGCATTTTTACAAAGTCTTATGGTTCACAAAAGGCTATACCTCTCTTCTTTACCTCTTCCCTCAGATGAGCAGGTGATAAAGGAACAAGTCACTTTATTCTTTAATGCTATTTGGTGTTAGAAGTGATCATCTCGTGCATTATCAGTAAGAAGACTGGTCCACGAGTAGTCCAGGTCCTGTATTCCAATTTCTATACAAAGGATTGGAAAGGATCTCCTGGGTCATCAAACCCCGGTCCCTGTTACCAGTCAGTCTATAATTTATGAAGCTTAAATTTGTTTGCAAAGTTCTGTCTTAAAATGCTGCCTCCGTTATACTGACTGGGCGGCTGTTCCAGACCTCTCTCTCCTTGGATGTTTTGAAACTTCTTAAGTTTTCAATGTAAATTTAAGTTAGAGCAGTTTATACTACTTCACTCTTGTGCCAGCACTGATTTTTACCTTAAATATCTCCTTTCTGTCCGTCAGTGACAGCAATCCTATCCTCTCTGATTTTTGGGGGGTTAATTAATTTTTTGTCTCTTCTTTATCTGGTCCTTTAGCCACCTTTCATTTTTTCCTACTAATTTTCATCTTTGCTACGTTAACTCTTGTTTTGCCTGATGTGTTTGACATCCAGATGGATTGGATCCAATGCTTTCTTTGTCAGCAAGAAGATCAGTTGGTAAAGACAGACATGCACCTCATCAGTACGGCATAATCTACTCCTAAAGTATATGTTGTATTTTATCTTATTTTTAATTTTCTCAATATCTTCAGTTATATTTCCTTCAATATTTACAAGCCTTGCATAGGGTTGAGGTATGATCAATGGAACCAACTGCTTATGTTGTAGTCTTGCTGCATCCTAATCATAGCCACAATATTTGCTATTTATGTCCTTTCCTCACTATCTGACCAAGTCTCAGCTATTTATTCAAAATCTTTGCTTCTGAATTCCATTTCACCTGCTACTTCTTCCGATATACCGGTTAGTTTAATCTCTTATCTCTGTCCCACACTTCAAATGAGCACATTCAGGTCTTTCAACTTTGCTGCCACCTCAGGTGTGCTCACTTCCAGTTCTTGGTGTTAAAGATCCTTCTCCTGAACCTGTGTATTCCTCAGTAACTTAGAGGCAATACGATTTTTTACCTATAGTTTCACTCCCTTTACTTGTTTCCATGCTCTATCTTTCCTCAGATAGTTGGTTATTGGTGCTTATTTAAACCAGAGGACACCAGTCAATATTATCACCAGCTACATTTTGCGTGGTAGCCTACAGCACTCGCCTAGTGCCTAGAGGCAACTAGGAGATGGAGTCCTCCTCAACCAGAGAGGGTCTGAGTCGTTCCTACATGCATGCTCTGCTCACCCACCCCACTACAGGGTTCTCATGTAGGGCCTCCCTCATCCCATCCATTTGTCTGAGTTACTGCATAGTTCAAATTAAAAAACAAAACAAAACAAAACAAAACACTTTGGGGGGCTGAAGGTGGAAGGAGGAAGAAAGAGCTTGTGTTTACAGCCCAGCACCAGGGTTTTGGGCAGGGGTGGCACCCGAGGTGTAGTCCCCAGGCTGTTAATGCATTTCTCGGGTGGGTGGTGTAGTGCAGCACCGGCTGTCCGTACCGGCTCTCTGTGCATCAGATGCGGAGGTGGGTGCTCCAAGATGAGATTCACAAGAAGGTCACCCTCAGCGAATGGGAAGTCCTGCGGCTCATTCACGTTTCAGTGCCTGCTGACGGTGTAGGAGAGCGAAATCCGCCGCTGTGGTGCGAATCGGCGTGCCTTGGGACGGAGAGGCAGGTAAGGAAGCAGGCTGGGTGTTTTGCAGGCTGCCTGGCTACAGTCAGGCACCTAAATTCCACCTTAAACCGAATGTAAGCACTTCAGTGCTTACAAAGTCACTTCTTTATCAACACTTTGCTGATAACACCTGAGTCCAAGAGAAATTGAAGAGACGCTTTATGGCTGTGGACTACTTGACTTTTCTAACCACTTTGAACTCCCTAACCTCTGCAGCTCGCCCGCCTGTACAGGAGCGGTAACGCCCTAGCAGAGTTCATGTAACTGCTACTCCATATTGCATTAAGTCTCCATCTGACATGTAAAACTTCCACCTGCTCAGCCACCCAAGTCCTGACTTGAACTAACGCCTCTTGATACGACAGTGCTATATTTGCTCCCAGCAGGCTGATAACGAAGCGTACGGAGGAGTGCCTGGTCCAATTTATGCTATAGCCTGAGACAGTAATTGCTTTACGCTGGCTGCTATCACCTAGCAGCAGGACCACTTTAAGTTTGTTGCTCTCTAGAGAAGAAGGAAACCGCAAATACAGTGAGAAATCCATGTGCCGTGGTGTTTTAAAATGTCAGAGAGCCACTACTGTATCATTAACTATAATTTTAAGCTTTGACAATGCTGTCAATGAGCCTTGGTATTTTGTCATCGCTGTACTATTTGTAAAAATCTGGTTCTCTCCAATGGCTGCTTCTTTCATCTCGGTGGTTGGCAGCCTTGTTATTTGTTTTTCTGTCTAATGGAAATTCTAGAACTACTGGTAGAAAGCGAAATGTTGCTATGAAAAACACGTGGTTCCCCCTCCCCCCTTAAAATACCTCTTTCTGTTTAAAAATTAATACTTTACAGTGTAAATGAATGCTATTTCCTCCCCCTCCCAATTTGCTGCAAAGGCAGCAGGAGCTTTTAAAAAAGCTGTTTCTCTCTAAACTTACCACTGAGATAATTCTGAGTTACCGTGAAAAGTCTGTTTCTGTCCACCCCCTTCTCTTCTTGCACAGAGGCATTTTCACAAATCTCCTGTTATCAGGCAGTGCTGAGAGTAGAGTAACTGTGGAGTCTCTAAAATGCCAGCAAAGATGATCGAGTTTGCAGTGATAAAGTGCAGGAATAAACAAAACGTTGTAGCATGCTTTAAAGAGTGAATCCTGCTCTTCATTTGAGCATTTTCTTTGCCTGATCCACACAAAATAACTATAAAAAAGGCCAGCAAATACAAAATAAGCCTTTCTATTCCACTTGAGCAGAATAAAGCAGCTCATAGACTTTCTGTTTAAGCAACTTTGTACAGCTCTGGTTATCAGCAAGGCTTCCAAACTTCGAAATCTGGCAACTTTTGTTACTACCTTTATGCTTATTTACAGATCTCCAGTCTCCAATTCCCCCCGCCTTAACGCATGCCCTGTTCCTGCTGCTGTATGCAGAATCAGCTTTCTGGATATTTCCTCACAACATGCAGCACAGCTCCGCTTACCACCTGTAAATAGCTCCATCTGCTCCAAAACAATTTGTATCTAAAGAGAAATGAAGAGAGAAAGAGCTCCACTCACCTTGCCGGAAGGCAGTCACTGGCAGTAAGTGCTCCCTCTCCATAATGCTCTGGGAAGATAATTTAAGGAACCAGCTGGGCATTCCCTTCCCTACATTCCCTGAGATACTATAGGCTTTATGGTCCCTTCTTTTCACAATCATCTGATCACATTCAAATAGGGGTTGAGAGTCCAAAGGATGGAGGTTGGTGGTGAGCGGTGTCCCTCAGGGGTCCGTATTGGGACCAGTACTCTTTAATATCTTCATCAATGACACAGACAGTGGGATCGAGCACACCCCCAGTGAGTTTGCAGATGACACTAAGCTGAGTGGTGCGGTTGACACACCCGAGGGACAGGATGCCATCCAGAGGGACCTGGACAAGCTCAAGGAATGGGTCCATGTGAACATCATGAGGCTCCACAAGGGCAAGTGTGGGGTCCTGCACCTGGGTCAGGGCAACCCCTAGTATCAATACAGGGTGGGAGATGAAGGAATCAAGAGCAGACCTGACAAGAAGGACTTGGGGGTACTGGGGGATGAGAAGCTGGAGAGACAGCAATGTGCGCTCCCAGCCCAGAAGGCCATCTGTATGCTGGGCTGCATCCAAAGCAGCATGGCCGGCAGGTCAAGGGAGGTGATTCTGCCCCTCCACTCCACTCTTGTGAGACCCCACCTGGAGTCCTGCGTCCAGCTCTGGAGCCCTCAGCACAGGAAAGACATGGACCTGCTGTAGGGGGTCCAGAGGAGGGCCACCAAAATGATCAGAGGGCTGGAACACCTCTCCTGTGAGGACAGGCTGAGAGAGTTGGGGTTGTTCAGCCTGGAAAAGAGAAGACTCTGGGGAGATCTTCTTGCAGCCTTCCAGTACTTAAAGGGGACTTTTAAGAAAGACGGGGACAAACTTCTTAGCTGGGCTTGTAGCAATAGGACAAGGGATAATGGTTTTAAACTAAAAAAGGGTAGATTTAGACTGATATAAGGAAGAAATTTTTCACAAGTGAGGGTGGTGAAACTGTGGCACAGGTTGCCCAGAGAGGTGGTAGATGCCTCATCCCTGGAAACATTCCAGGTCAGGTTGGATGGGGCTCTGGGCAACCTGGTCTAGTTGAAGATGTCCCTGCTCATTGCAGGGGGGTTGGACTAGATGGCCTTTAAAGGTCCCTCCCAACTCAAACTATTCTATGATCCTATGATTTAAATGCAGTGTCGGCAGGGCAGAGATGTGCTAACATAGAAGAAACATTTCCAGGGCTATTGTGTTGACGAAGGAGACTTTTCACATTCTTTCATTCCTGATAGAGGTCAGTTTTAGCTGACCTCTGTACTAGACACATTCCTGGCTACAGACCAGAAGATTCACAAGGAAAGTTGACCACAGCACTGGTGTGCTGAATCCAGTGTATCCTTAAGAAAACAAGGCCCTCGGATGACCAGGGATACCTACCTGATGAATTCAGGTTGGGGTCAGGTGGAAGCAGCAGTGGAGATGCTCAGCTGCACCAAGGGGCAGCCATCCTGAGAAGGTGGCAGCAGAACTTGAGGTTGTACAGAAAACGAGAAATGCTTAGGGCTCCTCAGGTGCTAAAAAACAAGGTGTGTTTTGTGGACAGCTCATTAAATTCCAGTTCTGTAATATTTTATATTTTTTTTGTATGTGGCACTGTTCCAAAGAAGCAGCAGTTTTTCCCTAGTCTGGGAGCTGCAGAAGAGAGGTGATGTAGAAGGTGGTAGCACCACTCTGGCTTCTCCTGCCTCGCAGGTCATTTACTGCGGTGCACTCAGCAGGGATTTTAGCCATGGGTGGTGCTACGGGTGCAGCAGTCCAGTCCCCAGTGGTTACCCTCAACCACTGGATACCCTCTCTTCCAAAGAACAACTGGATGCTTCAGTTCTGACCCACAGCTAAATTAATGAACAGCAACGTGCACAGAAACCTTGCAGGTGGTTTTAAGCCTGTCCTTGGGACTTTGGTGTAACCGTTGCCATAGAGGCATCAACGTGAGCAGAACACATTGAGTTGCCTCAGGGAGGTCGGATGTCTCAGACACAGCGCCTCTGCTTATCACTGAGTGCTTATAAGCTTCTGGGTGTCAGTGAAAGAAATTGTCATCATTTGTAATGCCAATAAACCTCTCTGTCTCAGAGGTTTCTTCTGCCTCTAAAATCCATCACAGTAGCTGTATTCTGATGCCGACATTTGGTAGAAAACCTTCCCTTTGCAAGAGAAACCTTCCTCAGATTGTGAGAGAAACTAGTTCTAAAGGCTTTATTCAGCCCCTATGCTAATATAATATAATATA